>NC_069502.1:1231363775-1231418775 GCF_027579735.1 Bombina bombina
TCACAACACAACACTGTAACAGCTAGCTATATATATGTGTGTGTCACATCACAACACTGTAACAGCTAGCTATATATGTGTGTGTGTCACATCACAACACTGTAACAGCTAGCTATATATATGTGTGTGTCACAACACAACACTGTAACAGCTAGCTATATGTATGTGTGTGTCACATCACAACACTGTAACAGCTAGCTATATATATGTGTGTGTCACATCACAACACTGTAACAGCTAGCTATATATATGTGTGTGTGTGTCACAACACTAACAGCTAGCTATATATATGTGTGTCACATCACAACACTGTAACAGCTAGCTATATATGTGTGTGTGTCACATCACAACACTGTAACAGCTAGCTATATATATGTGTGTGTCACAACACAACACTGTAACAGCTAGCTATATATATGTGTGTGTCACGTCACAACACTAACAGCTAGCTATATATATATGTGTGTCACAACACAACACTGTAACAGCTAGCTATATATATATATGTGTGCGTCACAACACAACACTGTAACAGCTAGCTATATATATGTGTGTGTCACATCACAACACTGTAACAGCTAGCTATATATATGTGTGTGTCACAACACAACACTGTAACAGCTAGCTATATATATGTGTGTGTCACATCACAACACTGTAACAGCTAGCTATATATATATATGTGTGCGTCACAACACAACACTGTAACAGCTAGCTATATATATGTGTGTGTGTCACATCACAACACTGTAACAGCTAGCTATATATATGTGTGCATCACATCACAACACTGTAACAGCTAGCTATATATGTGTGTGTCACAACACAACACTGTAACAGCTAGCTATATATATGTGTGTGTCACAACACTGTATCAGCTAGCTATATATATGTGTGTGTCACAACACAACACTGTAACAACTAGCTATATATATGTGTGTGTCACATCATAACACTGTAACAGCTAGATATATATGTGTGTGTCACATCACAACACTGTAACAGCTAGCTATATATATGTGTGTGTCACATCACAACACTGTATCAGCTAGCTATATATATGTGTGTGTGTGTCACAACACTAACAGCTAGCTATATATATGTGTGTCACATCACAACACTGTAACAGTTAGCTATATATATATGTGTGTGTCACATCACAACACTGTAACAGCTAGCTATATATATGTGTGTGTGTCACATCACAACACTGTAACAGCTAGCTATATATATGTGTGTGTGTCACATCACAACACTGTAACAGCTAGTTATATATATGTGTGTGTGTCACATCACAACACTGTAACAGCTAGCTATATATATGTGTGTGTCACATCACAACACTGTATCAGCTAGCTATATATATGTGTGTGTGTGTCACAACACTAACAGCTAGCTATATATATGTGTGTCACATCACAACACTGTAACAGTTAGCTATATATATATGTGTGTGTCACAACACAACACTGTAACAGCTAGCTATATATATGTGTGTGTGCAATAGAAGTTTTTTATAATGGCACTATTAAGGCTGACCCCACACTGGTTGTATCAAGATATCTTATATTATATAAGTTATTGCAGTGGGTTGGTGCTTGTGCATAATTTAATCTAGACTAACGAATAGTGAAACAAGGTGTTTCACTCCAAAGTACGCACTTGTAGCACTCTATAACCCAGACTGGGGGTTGAACTTCACAGTTTAGAATTAAAATATAACTTTTATTATTATTACCAATAAAATTGAATGATACACACAAAAAAAACCACTCAAATAGTTAAAAACCAAATGCTAGATAAAGTTCAATCAATGATCAGGTACTATGATGTCATAAATCTGACATCAAAATCAGTAGATATATTAATAGTCTGATTGCTGTAATCGGTATAGCCAAGTTATATAGTTATTAGAAGTGGTGACAATAGGATACCCTTATCCCTTATTATGCTATATTGGCAAGTCTCCTGTGACTAGCATACGAGGGGTCATATCAAATGAACTGCTAATCCTATCATGTGTCAGATGACAAATAATGTCAATGGATTATCGTGGTTATATATGTGGGACAGTGTTATTCACTAAATTTGACCATACTGGGAACATGATTATAATAACAAAAGTTTTTCTGTGGTTAACCCGTGAATGGCCGTATAGTATATAAAGAAAGGCAGTCCACAGCCCCTAGTATTCTGTAGTCGTGAGCATAAGCACTATAGGTGTCAGAGCAATATTGTAAGCACAAATGGTTTTATGTCCATACAAAACTTTAAACGTATTTCTCGTGAAAAAACGCTATCAAGCGTAAAGACTCACCCGCTCATTCACGGGTTAACCACAGAAAAACTTTTGTTATTTCTCATTTTTCCTTGATACTGTGGTTACCGGAAGTATAGCTGTACTGGGTTGCCTGCTACTTGTTAAAGCTTTTAAACATGGACACCACACTAGAATCTACACAATTTTATTCACTTATAAGCTTGAACGATCAAGATTTAGAGGGACTTGAACTTGAAGAGTTTTTCTCAGCACAATCAATTGATATCAAGCTTGGGGATTTGTTCCACAATTTGGAGATTTTAAAGCTTAAAGAGATCAGGTTGAAGCTGGACTCCTGGATTTTGAATAAATACCTCACTTTACAAATGATTCCAAGGGGACTAAGAGTAAAAAAATTCCCCAACTTTGAAGTAACTGACCAAGACTTTGTAAAGGAATGGAACAGCATACTCTCTGAATGTTCCCTGAGACTTATGGTTATGCTTATTAAATTTAAATCTAACCAATTGGTTATAGTCAGGAACAACATTGCCAAATTACAAGTTGAGCTTAATAATTTTAAGTTGAGTAATGAATATGTGAGTTTTTATCAAATGTTAAGAGATGTTGTTGAGTCTTCTAGACAGGAACTGATTTCTATAAAACACACTAAGTTCCTACGAGATCAGAAAGATTACTCTGATAATCAGGTCTTTATTTGGCAGAAAAACAACACACGTTATAGAAGAAATTTCAATAATAACAAACGTATTGGCAAAGCCAACAAAAAACAAAGCATAACCACACATATCAATTGTAACACTATAGAAGTAAATCAAGGCCCAGGCACACATACAGAGGTACAACCATTCATCCCTCATCACAAGAAAAGAAAAAACAATAAATCTAAAAAAAGAGTTACATTCTCTGACCCAGAAACCACAGATGATGATTTATCATCCCAAGGGGTTTCTACTTCAGGTGATGAGGGTTCTGGAAATGATTGTAATGTTGATTCAGAGGCAAGTGGTGAAGAGGTTGAGAAAGCACCACAAGTTAGTAATATTGACATAAACAATTCATCTAATCCAGGTGCCAGACCTAAAACATCTCAAACTAAGACACATGATAGACCACACAGCTCTATCATTCAACACAATACACATCCAGAGATTAGTGCACAACAGGAAACTGTAGTACCACAGGTTTTTCACGTGGCACAGAAACATACAGGAGGGGGAGGGAAGAAAATACATACTCCCAAGCACCGATACACATTGAGAGATCCCAAAGTGACAAGCTAACTCAATCTAGTAGTGTCATTAATCTGTCATCATATATCCTGAACAAAGCTGAAATCAAGATTTTGGAACTTGGTTTGGGCTTTTGCCCTAACAGAAAGTTCAATCTTTTTCAAACTATCATTGATCTCAACCGCTTTGTAAGGAAAATAACCTTGAACAAACATTTTGAAATGTCAGCTAGAACTGATGATGCGAGCTCTTGCTCCTTACAAGATACTTTGGAACCCAATTGCCCCTCTACCCTCAGTTTCCAAGAGGCTTGTAGTATTGCATCTCTGGAAAGCTTGGAAAGGGAGTTTACATTGTCTAGCCTCGTAACCAATACCAAGTTTCCCCAAAGAAAGGTTACCTCCAATTTTTACCCGATACATCATCAGGGAACATCGTTGGAGGTTTTCCACAAGCGGGTGGTTGAGGATTTAAAACAACTTAGTGTGTCTACTACGTCAACCACGCACAATCTCTCTAAATCAGAAAAAGAAGCGATCATTTCGATACAGAATAATGACAATATTGTCATAAGACAATCTGATAAGGGAGGCAGTGTGGTGGTACTTGATCGTGTAGACTATGTCAACGAGGCTTTACGACAATTAACTGTAATAACTGATCCTTGTACATACTTAATTATGGATCAGAATCCCACCAAACGTTTTCAACATGAGCTTGGGCAGATGCTGGATGATGGGGTAGAATTAGGAATATTGGATCAACAAACAGCAGATTCCTTATATGTGAAACATCCAATTATCCCCATCTTCCATCATCTGCCTAAGGTCCACAAGAGTCTTACTAATGTCAAGGGTCGTCCCATCGTTTCAGGGATAGGCTCACTTCTTGAGCCTTTGTGTGATTGGTTGGATGGAATACTCCAGCCATACGTTTTGGCATTGCCAAGCTATATCCGTGACACAACGCATGTGTTGGGTATGCTGGAGGGCATCGAGTGGCATGCACACTACAGCTGGCTCACCATAGATGTGGTCTCGCTGTACTCCAGCATACCCCACAACATGGGGTTAGAAGCCATTGAGTATTTTTTAACCTCCAGTGCTGACTTGACAACAGAACACATAGTGTATCTTTTACGCATTACCCAGTTTTTGCTTGAACATAACTACTTCTGCTTTGAGGGGGTGTTTTACCTCCAGAAGCAAGGCACGGCCATGGGGGCTAAATTCGCCCCCTCCTATGCGAATTTGTTCATGGGCTGGCTTGAACGGTTTTTCATCTATGGAGGTGATAACCCCCTCAGAGCAGAAGTGGTTTTTTATCGCCGCTTCATTGACGACCTCATATTTATCTGGTCATCTACTGAGAGACAAGCCGCTTCATTTTTTCGGTATCTCAGTGAAGCCAGGCATGGCCTCACGTTTACCTATGAGTGGCATAGGCAGAGAGTCAACTCTTTGGATGTCACTCTAACAGGAGATCATGAAACACATAAGATTGTTTCAAAACTATACAGGAAACCCATCTCAGGGAACACGATCTTACATCACAAGAGTGGACATCCCTCTCATGTATTTAAGGGAATAGTAAAGGGTCAGTTCCTGAGAGCTAGAAGGGTTTGCAGTAACGATAGTGACTTCCTAGAGGAATCCAAACTACTCAAGCAAAGACTCAAAAATAGGGGATATCCACAAAAGTTGCTTAACAATATAGCAAAGAAAACGGCCCTGGAGGGAAAGAATAACTCTTTAACGCCCAAACGGGGGAATAGGGATGAAAGACCACTCACATTTATTACACAATACTCCTCAGATTTCTTAAAAGTGTGTGACATCATCCGGAAATATTTTCCCATACTTTTGGGTGATGTACATCTAAAGTCTACAGTGGAGAAGGGATTTAGGTGTGTCTATTCAAAAAATCTAACCCTAGGTAATATGCTGTCTCCAAGCCTCTTACCTTGCAAACAAAAGAACAGAGGCTCTTGGTTGCAATTTAATGGCACTTACAAGTGTGGGGATCACAGATGCAAAGCATGTGATTTCATCACTGAGGGCAAAGAGTTCTATTCTTGTGCCACCACACAATAATTTGCCTCCAGAGGGTGCATAAAATGCTCCAGTACCTATGTAGTGTACCTCATTGAGTGCCAGGCACACTCCAAACAATATGTTGGAATCACTAGTAGGGAAGTTCGCACCCGAATCAGAGAACATTTAGGATATATCAAATATGAGAAGCCATGTTCAGCATTATCACGGCACTTTATTGAGGTTCACGGCAAAGATACTGGAGCATTCAGATGGCGAGGCATTGAGACCATAAAATTACCCCCTAGAGGTGGTGATAAGGATGAGATCCTAGCTAGACAGGTGGCGTACTGGATCATGAAACTGAATACTCAGGTTCCTCAGGGATTCAACTCTGAGTTTGATATTATTAACCATTGGAAATAAGTTGTTTTCTGGTCCAGTGCATCTCCTGTTGGCCAAAAAATACAGAGGATTTGTTTTGTTTTGTTTTGTTCCTCTGCCACTGGTGCATTGTATAATGTAATCACATAGTGGTTAAGTCATTATCTATCTATAATAACATACTCATAGCCACATTACAGTATAACCCCTTACCACCATTATTAGATATTTAATCATGTAAAAATCCTGAGTCATTAGACAGAAGCTTTAACCTAAATTTGATACTAAAAACCCTTCTAGTCCCTAGAAATTTTGGAATTGAGCTTTTTTTATTAAATATCCATAAACTTTCTTTGTGAGCCTAATTACAACAAAAACACAAGTAATTAAATAACTATATATGCAACATCAAAAGTTTTTTACTTTAATATAAGGTACACTAAATCCAATGCATATTAGATTCTTAAGTGTAAACATAAATATATCATAGCTACAGGTCTTATCTAGGCAGTATGTTGAACTATGTCAATTTATTTGGATTGTTTATAAATTTGCACTTTATAAATCTTATGTTTATATTTGGATGGTTGCTAACAATATGGTATATTTTCTTACGGCTAGATTTAGAGTTTTGTCGGTAAAGACCCGCGTAGCTAACGCTGGCTTTTTTCTGGCCGCACCTTTAAAATAACTCTGGTATTGAGAGTCCACAGAATGGCTGCGTCAGGCTCCAAAAAAGGAGCGTAGAGCATATTTAACACAACTTCAACTCTCGATACCAGAGTTGCTTACGGACGCGGCCAGCCTCAAAAACGTGCTCGTGCACGATTCCCCCATAGGAAACAATGGGGCTGTTTGAGCTGAAAAAAACCCTAACACCTGCAAAAAAGCCGCGTTCAGCTCCTAACGCAGCCCCATTGTTTGCTATGGGGAAACACTTCCTACGTCTGCACCTAACACCCTAACATGTACCCCGAGTCTAAACACCCCTAACCTTACACTTATTAACCCCTATTCTGCCGCCCCCGCTATCGCTGACCCCTGCATATTATTTTTAACCCCTAATCTGCCGCTCCGTAAACCGCCGCTACTTACATTATCCCTATGTACCCCTAATCTGCTGCCCCTAACACCGCCGACCCCTATATTATATTTATTAACCCCTAATCTGCCCCCCACAACGTCGCCTCCACCTGCCTACACTTATTAACCCCTAATCTGCCTACCGGACCGCACCGCTATTATAATAAAGTTATTAACCCCTAATCCGCCTCACTAACCCTATAATAAATAGTATTAACCCCTAATCTGCCCTCCCTAACATCGCCGACACCTAACTTCAAACATTAACCCCTAATCTGCCGACTGGAGCTCACCGCTATTCTAATAAATGTATTAACCCCTAAAGCTAAGTCTAACCCTAACACTAACACCCCCCTAACTTAAATATAATTTAAATCTAACGAAATTAATTAACTCTTATTAAATAAATTATTCCTATTTAAAGCTAAATACTTAACTGTAAAATAAATCCTAATATAGCTACAATATAAATTATAATTATATTATAGCTATTTTAGGATTTATATTTATTTTACAGGTAACTTTGTATTTATTTTAACCAGGTACAATAGCTATTAAATAGTTAAGAACTATTTAATAGCTAAAATAGTTAAAATAATTACAAAATTACCTGTAAAATAAATCCTAACCTAAGTTACAATTAAACCTAACACTACACTATCAATAAATTAATTAAATAAAATACCTACAATTACCTACAATTAAACCTAACACTACACTATCAATACATTAATTAAATACAATATCTACAAATAAATACAATTAAATAAACTAACTAAAGTACAAAAAATAAAAAAGAACTAAGTTACAAAAAATAAACAAATATTTACAAACATAAGAAAAATATTGCAACAATTTTAAACTAATTACACCTACTCTAAGCCCCCTAATAAAATAACAAAGCCCCCCAAAATAAAAAATGCCCTACCCTATTCTAAATTACTAAAGTTCAAAGCTCTTTTACCTTACTAGCCCTGAACAGGGCCCTTTGCGGGGCATGCCCCAAAGAATTCAGCTCTTTTGCCTGTAAAAAAAACATACAATACCCCCCCCCAACATTACAACCCACCACCCACATACCCCTAATCTAACCCAAACCCCCCTTAAATAAGCCTAACACTAAGCCCCTGAAGATCTTCCTACCTTGTCTTCACCATGCCAGGTATGACCGTCCGTTCCAGGCTCCGATATCTTCATCTAAGCCCAAGCGGGGGCTAGACATCCATCATCCGACGGCTGAAGAAGTCCAGAAGAGGCTCCAAAGTCTTCATCCTATCCGGGAAGAAGAGTAGATCCGGACCGGCAACCATCTTCTTCCAAGCGGCATCTTCTATCTTCATCCGATGAGGACCGGCTCCATCTTGAAGACATCCACCGCGGACCCATCTTCTTCCGACGACGACTTCCCGACGAATGACGGTTCCTTTAAGGGACGTCATCCAAGATGGCGTCCCTCGAATTCCGATTGGCTGATAGGATTCTATCAGCCAATCGGAATTAAGGTAGGACAATTCTGATTGGCTGATGGAATCAGCCAATCAGAATCAAGTTCAATCCGATTGGCTGATTCAATCAGCCAATCAGATTGAGCTCGCATTCTATTGACTGTTCCGATCAGCCAATAGAATGCGAGCTCAATCTGATTGGCTGATTCCATCAGCCAATCAGAATTTTCCTACCTTAATTCCGATTGGCTGATAGAATCCTATCAGCCAATCGGAATTCGAGGGACGCCATCTTGGATGACGTCCCTTAAAGGAACAGTCATTCGTCGGGAAGTCGTCGTCGGAAGAAGATGGGTCTGCGGTGGATGTCTTCAAGATGGAGCCGGTCCTCATCGGATGAAGATAGAAGATGCCGCTTGGAAGAAGATGGTTGCCGGTCCGGATCTACTCTTCTTCCCGGATAGGATGAAGACTTTGGAGCCTCTTCTGGACTTCTTCAGCCGTCGGATGATGGATGTCTAGCCCCCGCTTGGGCTTAGATGAAGATATCGGAGCCTGGAACGGACGGTCATACCTGGCATGGTGAAGACAAGGTAGGAAGATCTTCAGGGGCTTAGTGTTAGGTTTATTTAAGGGGGGTTTGGGTTAGATTAGGGGTATGTGGGTGGTGGGTTGTAATGTTGGGGAGGGTATTGTATGTTTTTTTTTACAGGCAAAAGAGCTGAATTCTTTGGGGCATGCCCCGCAAAGGGCCCTGTTCAGGGCTGGTAAGGTAAAAGAGCTTTGAACTTTAGTAATTTAGAATAGGGTAGGGCATTTTTTATTTTGGGGGTCTTTGTTATTTTATTAGGGGGCTTAGAGTAGGTGTAATTAGTTTAAAATTGTTGTAATATTTTTCTTATGTTTGTAAATATTTTTTTATTTTTTGTAACTTAGTTCTTTTTTATTTTTTGTACATTAGTTAGTTTATTTAATTGTATTTATTTGTAGATATTGTATTTAATTAATGTATTGATAGTGTAGTGTTAGGTTTAATTGTAGGTAATTGTAGGTATTTTAATTAATTTATTGATAGTGTAGTGTTAGGTTTAATTGTAACTTAGGTTAGGATTTATTTTACAGGTAATTTTGTAATTATTTTAACTATTTTAGCTATTAAATAGCTCTTAACTATTTAATAGCTATTGTACCTGGTTAAAATAATTACAAAGTTACCTGTAAAATAAATATAAATCCTAAAATAGCTATAATATAATTATAATTTATATTGTAGCTATATTAGGATTTATTTTACAGGTAAGTATTTAGCTTTAAATAGGAATAATTTATTTAATAAGAGTTAATTTATTTCGTTAGATTTAAATTATATTTAATTTAGGGGGGTGTTAGTGTTAGGGTTAGACTTAGCTTTAGGGGTTAATCCATTTATTAGAATAGCGGTGAGATTCGGTCGGCAGATTAGGGGTTAATAATTGAAGTTAGGTGTCGGCGATGTTGGGGAGGGCAGATTAGGGGTTAATACTATTTATTATAGGGTTATTGAGGCGGGAGTGAGGCGGATTAGGGGTTAATAACTTTATTATAGTAGCGGTGAGATCCGCTCGGCAGATTAGGGGTTAATAAGTGTAGGTAGCTGGCGGCGACGTTGTGGGGGGCAGATTAGGGGTTAATAAATATAATATAGGGGTCGGCGGTGTTAGGGGCACAGATTTGGGGTACATAAGGATAACGTAGGTGGCGGTCGGCAGATTAGGGGTTAAAAAAATTTAATCGAGTGGCGGCGATGTGGGGGGACCTCGGTTTAGGGGTACATAGGTAGTTTATGGGTGTTAGTGTACTTTAGAGCACAGTTGTTAAGAGCTTTGTGAACCGGCGTTAGCCCAGAAAGCTCTTAACTACTGACTTTTTTCTGCGGCTGGAGTTTTGTCGTTAGAATTCTAACGCTCACTTCAGACACGACTCTAAATACCGGAGTTAGAAAGATCCCATTGAAAAGATAGGATACGCAATTGACGTAATAGGATCTGCTGTATGGAAAAGTCGCGGCTGAAAAGTGAGCGTTAGACCCTTTTTTGACTGACTCCAAATACCGGCGGTAGCCTAAAACCAGCGTTAGGAGCCTCTAACGCTGGTTTTCACGGCTACCGCCAAACTCCAAATCTAGGCCTTAGATTCTAATTTCTCTTGATCAGGTCAATGCTTTGTTAAGTGATTTATTATGTGTGTATATTTGTCTTTACATGGTTAATAGGGGTGTGTTTCACACCAACCAATAACCATGAAGTTTGTATCCTTTTTAAACAGACACTTATCTGTGTCTAATTAGGTTTATGAGTACGGCACTGGGCCGAAACGCGTAAAACCTATTACCTCTGTGTGACCCATGTTGATCTTTTAAATTGGAATAATAAAGCTGTTTTCTTTTATATATACCTGGATATCGGGACCGCTTCTTTCTTTTTTTCACATGATTATAATAACATGTGTTGTACTGGGACCCGTGATTAATTCAGATCAAGGGCTAATATGTGATTTTTCACTTATGTACTCCGTTCCCAGATAAGTGCTTTGGCTAAATGAATAGCTTAATGTAGCTCCAAAATGCGTTCAAGGGTCAGTGGTACTTGTTATAGAATAACTGGATTATAGATAATGGAGTTTATTCCTGCCACCAAAATGGGAAATTACTAATATATATATATATATATATATCTGTGTGTAATTCCCTCAGGTATAGAGGTAGGTAATATGTGAGAGCTCCGCTGTTTCTATTGAAAATTGCACATGAATCTATCAGGAACCACTATGAAAACTCATATGTGTAGTAACAGTTTGCCAATGTGATAATAATGACTCCGTTTATTCCCTAAGGTGATAGGTTATATGTCACCCACACTGGTTAACTCGAATTGGCTTAGGTTTATTTATACAGAGTGGTCCGAGTTAGTCAGCTAATGCTTGATCTGCTGGAATGTTAACGCTCCTACTCGAGGGTTAATAGATGTGACAGATATTGCCTGTTTGCCACTAACTCGTTTCAGTACTTATTAGTTTTGTATTATCCACACTTATAGTAGTGCTTGTCAGGAAGTAACTAGGAGGTTAATACATTGAATCCTTATGCAGATTATTCTCCACTTGTGACTTGCTGAATTTTTTTCAATATGTCAGCGTTTTAAATATTTATGTTTGTGATGTTGCAATATCGTAAGTTAGTGTGTATACACTTGTTTCTTGTTAATAATGTTCAAGTTAAATATCATATTAGTATATCCCACGTTATTACATCAATAAGGTCTTAGTATTATACTGTGCCTGTATTTGCAGGCGTGTTAGAACCTCGTATAACACAGAGAATATTGTTACTTATTATTTATATCATCAATGTTTAACAGTGTGACAATGTCAGGATTAGTATATATAGAAATGATTTATTTGATAATAATGTTTTGGTTAAAGAACGGTACTGGTCACTAATCAGTCCCACATCAACACGACACTAGGGTATAAATTTATATCTTGCCTGCAAATGCAGACATATTGGCGTCTCATGTAAGCCAGCAAAAGTTATTTGTGATTGGTGTTTTACATTAATTGTACATCTTGCCTGCAAATGCAGACGTGTTGGCGTCTCCTGTGAGTCAGCAAATATATGTTATTGGTGTTTAACAGTTATTGTAAATCCCCAAACCCCGGTAACCGCTATTCATGACGAGTCACCATTGAGGAATACAAATGATAATCAAAGTTTATAGGGGTTCCCAATACTCGTTCTCTTATCAAAATACTGGTTTTCCGTTTTTTTCTATTGGACTGTTAACTTCTGGTTATAATTATAATTGGTGCTAGCTGTTAAATTATGCTAACTTCTAACGTTAACAGACACCGATATAGATTGGCCAGTGGCCACCACAATTATAGTTCTAAGTTACTGAATCATTCTTGGCTATAACGAAGAACTATCTAGGCATTTAAATTAAAAATTACTCTCCTCTTCACTACTCTGACATGTTTCGCCCATTCCGGGCTTTCTCAAAGGCAGCGAGCGGCCCGATGTTTGCATATTTACGTGTTTGTGAACCAGAAGTCCCGCCTCCTTATATTAAGGATTGGATTAGGTAGCTGTCACACATCTTTCGTATTTAGAACAAAAGGTGGTATATACCTGATATTAGTTCCCACATATTATATAGTTGGGTAACATAGTAATCGATTTTTGTTATTCATGTTTATGATATAATTATTCCAAAGGTTATACTTTTTCATTATGATTTTTATTTTATTATCGTCTATTGTATGTATCCTTAAATTTAAAGAATGATTGGATGTTAGGGTTATATTACATTTATTCGATCTTGATGTTATTTAATAATGAAAGAATAATTTTTAATCTGGTAATATTGTGTCAATAGTCTAACTTGTCCTTTTTGGATGATACCATATTACATGATGTTGTATATTCATCTTAGTGATCCTTCATATTAATGAAGAATATCAAATTATAGACTAATTATGTATTTATTCTATCTTGATGTCCTTGAGTAATGGAGGAATTTTGTTAGTATTGTAATACTATGTCCATCATCTAACTTATCCTACATAATTAAAATCTTTATTGGAAGGTGATGTTCTATGTATCTCTTATTGATCAACTGGACTGTTTTCTAGGTTGATCTATTAGTAGTATATATGGTCTAATTTTACTGTGTAATTATCTTTCTATTAATATGATCTAATGGGAATTTAATAACTTGACTATCATCTAATGTATTGTTGATAATTATGTATAAATTATATGGAATTAATATTATTCTATAGCCTGATGATTGCATTGTATTATGTTGAATTACTGTGAACGGCTATGACTTTAAATGTGTAAATCAAAAACATAGTGATTATTAATAGTGGTAGGTGAAAGAATGTGACATATCCTACAGTAAGAAAAAATAAAAATAAAATATAAAAATGAAAAATAAAAAATATAAATTCAAAAAATTAATAAATAAATAAATGAAACAAAATACTAGTGTCTCTATTCTAAACTAGACAATCTGGGAAAGTGAATAAATTACAATTTTAAGTATTGAAATTGTGTAATTTTGCAGCATTTAAATTGTTAAACAACTGTTAAGTGAATTGTACTTAATTATTTTCTGTTGAAGTGGTGTCTCTCTCACTGGTTTATTTTAAATGTTTGAAAAAACCTTGCACGTGATGAGTGTTCGTGAGTGTGCTGTTACTTATAAATTTGTGGTTGTGTGATTGTGTAATATAAATTGATAATATAAGTAATACGTATGAATTTCTTTCTTTAATAGATATAGTTGTGATTAAAGTAGATGTATCTACTTGCTACTTGTGATGAGGTCTTAAGCTAAAGTTGTTTGAAGATTTACACAGATGATTTATAATTTATGTACTACTTCTTCTATTAATTAATTATAAGCTGATTCCATAATGTATATGATTTCTTCCTGATGTTTATTATAAGAAGATATAGAAGTTGTTTTGTTCATTCATGCCTTTGGGGGAAACTGTGTCGAGTAGATAGATCCATCTACTTTCTGCCTTGAGGAGTGCTGATTCTAGATCGCCTCCTCGTATTCCTAGACTGATTTTCTCTATACCCCAACATTTTAATTCCTCTTGGTTGGAATGATGATATTGTAGAAAATGCATAGCCACACTAGTCAATGCTTTACCGTTTTCCAGGTCTTTGGTCGCATTTTTAATATTTCTGAGATGTTCCATTAATCTTGTTCTTAACTTCCGTGTTGTCATTCCAACATATATTAAATCACTGCTACAACGTAAAGCATAAATGACTCCTTCAGTATTGCAACTGATGTATCTTTTGATGGTGTGTCTTTTTCCAAATCTATCAGTTGTTTCAGTCATAGGTAACATATGTTTACATGTACTGCAATTTTCACATCTGTGTGACCTTGGTCTAAAAGCTGATCTGGTTTTCTTAGTTTGAAAGTGACTATGGCTGACCATATCTTTTATATTTTTTGCTCGTCTGAAACCTATGGCTGGTCTTTCTCCCAGTTGGGATTTTAGTATTGGGTCAGTCATTAGTATCTTCCAATGTTTGTTTATAATTCTCACTATTTCTGGAGTTTGATCACTGTAAGTGAGGATTAATCTCGGAGTTTGTGATTCTGTTTTCTTTTTCTTATGCAACAATTCTCTCCGATTGGTGTGTAATGCTCTGTATCTGGCTTCTTTGATTTTTCTTTTACTATAACCTCGTTGGATTAATCTGTCTGTGATTTCCTCTGCTCTAAGTTTAAATGTTTGTTCATCCGAACAATTTCTTCTGATTCTGAGGAATTCGCCAACAGGTAGGCTTTTGATAGTCCCCGGTGCGTGTCCACTCGTCTTGTGTAATAAACTATTTGTTGCCGTCTCCTTTCTGTAGAGGTCGGTTTTGATATTACCTTGACTGTCTTTGTAGATTGTGACATCCAAAAAGTTTATTTTCATCTGATTTGCTTCATATGTGAGTCTGATGTTTAAGTTGTTATTGTTCAATCGATTTAAGAATTCTTCAAGTTTCTCACGGTCACCTTCCCAGATGAAGAGGATGTCATCGATGTAGCGCAGCCATAATGGGATGTTATTAGTGTATTCCGTATTTGCATCCGTAAAGACATGTTCTGCCTCCCACCAGCCTAGACATAAATTGGCATAGGTGGGGGCACATGCTGTTCCCATGGCTGTCCCACGTGTTTGTAAGAAGAATCTTCCATCAAAGATGAAATAATTGTAATTTAATATGAAATTTAATAATTTCATTATAAAGTTATTATGTTCTTGGTCTTCTTCTGATTTCATGTCTAGGTAATATTTCACTGCTTGCATTCCGTTTGTATGATTTATTGACGTGTAGAGTGATTCTACATCCGTGGTAACAAGCCAAGTTGATTCGTTGAGGTTTAGATCTTCCAATTTTTGTAACAGATGCAAACACCTTGTTTCACTATTCATTAGTTTATATATATTTGTGTGTCACAACACAACACTGTAACAGCTAGCTATATATATGTGTGTGTCACAACACAACACTGTAACAGCTAGCTATATATATGTGTGTGTCACAACACAACACTGTAACAGCTAGCTATATATATCTCTGTGTCACATCACAACACTGTAACAGCTAGCTACATATATGTGTGTGTCACAACACCGTCAGCTAGCTATATATATATGTGTGCGTCACATCACAACACTATCAGCTAGCTATATATATATATATATGTGTGTCACATCACAACACCGTCAGCTAGCTATATATATATGTGTGCGTCACATCACAACACTATCAGCTAGCTATATATATATGTGTGTGTCACATCACAACACTGTAACAGCTAGCTATATATATGTGTGCCACATCACAACACTGTAACAGCTAGCTATATATATGTGTGTGTCATATCACAACACTGTAACAGCTAGCTATATATATGTGTGTGTGTCACATCACAACACTGTAACAGCTAGCTATATATATATATATGTGTGTCACATCACAACGCTATAACAGCTAGCTATATATATATATGTGTGTGTCACATCACAACACTGTAACAGCTAGCTATATATATATGTGTGTCACATCACAACGCTATAACAGCTAGCTATATATATATATGTGTGTGTCACATCACAACACAGTAACAGCTAGCTATATATATATATGTGTGTCACATCACAACACTGTAACAGCTAGCTATATATATGTGTGTGTGTCACATCACAACACTGTAACAGCTAGCTATATATATGTGTGTGTGTCACATCACAACACTGTAACAGCTAGCTATATATATGTGTGTGTGTCACATCACAACACAGTAACAGCTAGCTATATATATGTGTGTCACATCACAACACTGTGTCTACTGAAATATTTTTTGAGACATTATTCTGGGTTTGCAGTATATGAATGTCATAGAGCATCTATATATCTTCCTAAGGGATTGCTTTCTAGTGTTTGACACCCTGGGGGCAATTTAAAATAAAGGAAGCGTTTTGTCTTTGGTGAAGCACCAGATATTTGGTCTCAGGAATTTAAGTTCCTGTGGCAACCTTTAGCCATCTAGAATGTTTAGGTTACAAACTCCTGGACTATTTGGAATGTTGAAATTTGAGCTTGAAGGGCTGTTTGGAAATATTAAGGCTGTACAAAAATGTAGCCACCAATCAGCAAGCGCTATACAAGGTGCTGAACCAAAAATGTGCTTTTTCAAATAAAGATACCAAGAGAAAATTTGATAATAGGAGTAAATTGCTTAAAATTGCTGCTCTATCCAAATCATATAAGAAAAGAAAATGGGATTAGTTTCCTTTTAAATGTACATTAAACACTGAATATATTACATGCACTTCCCTCTAATCATGGTGCATGTTCACTGCAGGTATCTGAAGGAGAGTTACTGCACATGTAATCTAGCTGTCGCTACATCCTAGCACAACATGATGCCACTCACGACTAGAGGGAGGTGCGGAATAACCTCAATACCGTCCCTATAAAGACCCTTGTCTCATATAGTTCTGGATTTGGTCAGTTATATGACGGTTGTGTGACAATATATTAAATTGTGTCACTAAGTTTTGTTTAGTTATTTAAGTGCAAGAACCGTATGGAGATTGATGCCCCTGTTTCCCCGTGGAAACAGAAGTTATGAAGCTCGGTCTAAAGACCACTGCTCCATAACTTGTCTGCCTGCTCTGAGGCGGCGGACAGAAATCAACCCGATCGAATACGATCGTGTTGATTGACACCCCCTGCTAGTCGCCGATTGGCCACGAGTCTGCAGGGGGCGGCATTGCACCAGCAGTTCTGGTGCAATGATAAATGCTTATGCTGTTGGCATTTATCGATGTGCAGCGGACATGATCTGCTACATCGTATCATGTCCGCTCACACTTTCATAAATCTACCCCTTTGGCTTCAGTGTTCTCCCCAGCACCTTTTTAGCAGGTGCATCACTCCGCTGATTTTACTGACCAGCCAGCTAACATTTTAGTAAGTATTAAGCTAAAATGAGCTAATATTAAAAAAAAAATTATTGCACAAATTATCATAAAATACATTTATGTTCAATTATGCAGGTTTTTTTTTTATAACACAGCCCCCACCCGGCTACTTCATAATGTCACCCGGCTACTTCATAAAGTCTTTGGGCTACTTCATAATGTCACCCAGCTACTTCATAATGTCACCCAGCTACTGCATAATGTCACCGGGCTACTTTATAATGTCACCCAGCTACTTCATAATGTCACCCAGCTACTGCATAATGTCACCGGGCTACTTCATAATGTCACCCAGCTACTTCATAATGTCACCCAGCTACTGCATAATGTCACCGGGCTACTTTATAATGTCACCGGGCTACTTCATAATGTCACCCAGCTACTTCATAATGTCACCCAGCTACTGCATAATGTCACCGGGCTACTTTATAATGTCACCGGGCTACTTCATAATGTCACCCAGCTACTGCATAATGTCACCGGGCTACTTTATAATGTCACCCAGCTACTGCATAATGTCACCCAGCTACTTCATAATGTCACCCAGCTACTGCATAATGTCACCGGGCTACTTCATAATGTCACCCAGCTACTGCATAATGTCACCGGGCTACTTTATAATGTCACCGGGCTACTTTATAATGTCACCGGGCTACTTCATAATGTCACCGGGCTACTTTATAATGTCACCCAACTACTTCATAATGTCACCGGGCTACTTCATAATGTCACCCAGCTACTGCATAATGTCACCGGGCTACTTTATAATGTCACCCAGCTACTGCATAATGTCACTGGGCTACTTCATAATGTCACCTGGCTACTTCATAATGTCACCCAGTTACTTTATAATGTCACCTGGCTACTTCATAATGTCACCCAGTTACTTTATAATGTCACCTGGCTACTTCATAATGTCACCGGGCTACTTCATAATGTCACCGGGCTACTTCATAATGTTGCCCGGCTACTTCATAATGTTACCCGGCTACTTCATAATGTCACAAGGCTACTTCATAATGTCACAAGGCTACTTCATAATGTTGCCCGGTTACTTCATAATGTCACCAGGCTACTTCATAATGTCACCGGGCTACTTTATAATGTCACCGGGCTACTTCATAATGTCACCCAGCTACTTCATAATGTCACCGGGCTACTTCATAATGTCACCCAGCTACTGCATAATGTCACCGGGCTACTTTATAATGTCACCCAGCTACTTCATAATGTCACCCAGCTACTGCATAATGTCACCGGGCTACTTCATAATGTCACCCAGCTACTTCATAATGTCACCCAGCTACTGCATAATGTCACCGGGCTACTTTATAATGTCACCGGGCTACTTCATAATGTCACCCAGCTACTGCATAATGTCACCGGGCTACTTTATAATGTCACCCAGCTACTTCATAATGTCACCGGGCTACTTCATAATGTCACCCAGCTACTGCATAATGTCACCGGGCTACTTTATAATGTCACCCAGCTACTGCATAATGTCACTGGGCTACTTTATAATGTCACCCAGCTACTTCATAATGTCACCCAGCTACTTCATAATGTCACCCAGCTACTGCATAATGTCACCGGGCTACTTCATAATGTCACCCAGCTACTGCATAATGTCACCGGGCTACTTTATAATGTCACCGGGCTACTTCATAATGTCACCGGGCTACTTCATAATGTCACCGGGCTACTTTATAATGTCACCCAACTACTTCATAATGTCACCGGGCTACTTCATAATGTCACCCAGCTACTGCATAATGTCACCGGGCTACTTTATAATGTCACCCAGCTACTGCATAATGTCACTGGGCTACTTCATAATGTCACCTGGCTACTTCATAATGTCACCCAGTTACTTTATAATGTCACCTGGCTACTTCATAATGTCACCCAGTTACTTTATAATGTCACCTGGCTACTTCATAATGTCACCGGGCTACTTCATAATGTCACCGGGCTACTTCATAATGTCACCGGGCTACTTCATAATGTTGCCCGGCTACTTCATAATGTTACCCGGCTACTTCATAATGTCACAAGGCTACTTCATAATGTCACAAGGCTACTTCATAATGTTGCCCGGTTACTTCATAATGTCACCAGGCTACTTCATAATGTCACCGGGCTACTTTATAATGTCACCGGGCTACTTCATAATGTCACCCAGCTACTTCATAATGTCACCCAGCTACTTCATAATGTCACCGGGCTACTTCATAATGTTACCCGGCTACTTCATAATGTCACCGGGCTACTTTATAATGTCACCGGGCTACTTCATAATGTCACCGGGCTACTTCATAATGTCACCGGGCTACTTCATAATGTCACCGGGCTACTTCATAATGTTGCCCGGCTACTTCATAATGTTACCCGGCTACTTCATAATGTCACCGGGCTACTTCATAATGTCACCGGGCTACTTTATAATGTCACCGGGCTACTTCATAATGTCACCGGGCTACTTCATAATGTCACCGGGCTACTTCATAATGTTACCCGGCTACTTCATAATGTCACCGGGCTACTTCATAATGTCACCGGGCTACTTTATAATGTCACCGGGCTACTTCATAATGTCACCGGGCTACTTCATAATGTCACCGGGCTACTTTATAATGTCACCGGGCTACTTCATAATGTCACCGGGCTACTTCATAATGTCACCCAGCAGTTCTGGGGACCGATCTCAAGAAAAAACATTGCAGACTTAGAAAAAGTTCAGAGAAGGGCCACAAAACTAATAAGGGGAATGGAGAATTTAAAGGGACACTGAACCCAAATCTTTTCTTTTATGATTCAGATAGAGCAGCACTTTAAATCAACTTTCTAATTTACTTCTATTATCAATTTTTCTTCGTTCTCTTGCTATCTTTATTTAAAATGCAGGAATGGAAAGCTTAGGAGCCGGCCCATTTTTGGTTCAGACCCTGGGTTATGCTTGCTTATTGGTGGCTTAATGTAGCCTCCAATAAGCAAGCGCTATCCAGGGTGCTGAACCTAAAATGGTCTGTCTCCTAAACTTTACATGCCTGAATTTTCAATAAAGATAGCAAGAGAACAAAGAAAAATTGATAATAGAAGTAAATTAGAAAGTTGATTAAAAGTGCTGCTCTATCTGAATCATAAAAGAAAACATTTGGGTTTTGTGTGCCATTAAGCTATGACGAGAGGCGCTTGAGAGGTGACGTGATTACTTTATATAAATATATTCAAGGCCATATACAGAGATGGCAGAAGCTCTGTTTATTCCAATAAAATTGTTTGTGACAAGAGGTCACAATTTAAGGCTGGAGGAAAGGAGATTTAATCTCCTGCAACGGAAAAGTTTTTTCACTGTAAGAGCAACAAAATAGTGGAACTCATTACCCGAGGAGGTAGTGAATGCCAATAACTTTGATACATTTTAAAATGGTTTGGATTCATTTCTGTCTAGAAACAGAATTCAGGGATATGATTGCTTGTGTTAAATGGGTTGCCTTTTAATGGGAATAATTTAAGCTCAACTGGAACTTTTTTTGTAAGTATATTAGATTTGTATAGGTTGAACTTGATGGACTTCTGTCTTTTTTCAACCTCATCTACTATGTTACATGTTATGTACACCCGGCTACTTCATGTTGTCACCTGGCTACTAAATAATGCCACTCGGTTACTTCATAACTTCAAATCTATGAGTTCTCAGGTGCTAGAAACAAAAAGAACTACAAAGGCTTTTAACATAGAGATTGTGGCTGATCCCCTGCTTCCCCGACTGGGTAGGCTCCGCCGAAACGATCTTCCAACACCTGGAACCAGCCGCTATGTAGCGGATAGAGAGTTATTTCAGCAATCCCCACCCAACTAGACAACTAGCATTTAGGTGGAACAAAGAAGAACATTTTATTGGGACAAACACACAACATTTTATACAGGAACTCATCTTGATAAGACAAAGGACAATCCCACAGTTTTCCAGCCATTCCCGCCCCTCCCGACAGGCTGGCATTCCCAATAGCCAGGGGCGGCAGTTTTGGGGTGATCCCGGTGGAGCGGCGGCACTTCCAGGATGTAATTTTAAAGCTATCGGTCCCCAGATGCCACAGTCCAAAAAGCGGCGTGATTCGTTACTGGGGACTGGAGTTACAGCCTGGTAAACATTAGGGGATAGGGGTGTCCAAAACCCCCAGTTCCCCAAGTAGCTCCCCTCCGGCAATTCCACCACCCCTTGTCCTCCCTAGGGGCTACCCATCCCCAAAAGAGCAGAGCTCTGGGGCAAAGGGCCGCTGGTGCAACCAGGGGCAAAGTTAGCGGGTGTCCTGCTGTTCTGTGGCTGACTGGGAGTTCCAGGAGCCCGGCCAGCCTGAGAGGGGTTAGATGGGTGTCCGTTATGAGGCCGACCAGCCTAGGAGGGTTTTCCGGTCAGAGACCAGCTCTTCTCTGACAAAGTAGGAACATACAAAAAACAAGGGAACAAAGACTCCTAGAGATTGCGGTTGCTCTGAGGAGAAATAATCAGCTGAGAAACAACAGGGGTGAGGTAGTAGGGGGGGTATGGGTTTAACCCTTGCAGCCCGGTGCCTGTGACAACTCCCCCCTTCCAGTTTGGCAGACCCATCTAGATCCACACTGGTCTACTTGGGGCTGTCCGAGGAGCACTCTAGTTCAGTCTGCTGGGAAAGTCCATCAGCATTCCCATTGCATTTTCCCAGCCTGTACTGAACGTTGAAGTTGAAGGGCTGCAGAGCTAAACTCCACCATAACAAGTGTCCATTATGTCTCGATACTCAGTTCAGCCACACCAGAGGGTTGTGGTCTGTGAGGACAGTGAAAGGCCTTCCATATAGGTACGGTTGCAGTTTCTTGAGGGTCCATACCAGGGCCAGGCATTCCTTTTCCACCTCCGCGTAGCCTCCCTCTCTGGATAACAGCTTTCTACTGATGGAGGCTACGGGGTGGTCTTGTCCTCCGTCCACTTGGCTTAGGACTGCTCCAAACCCGAACATGGAGGCATCTGTATGAACACAAAAGCGTTTGTTGGGGTTAGGAGCGGCCAGGACAGAGGCAGAGACCAAAGCAGCCTTGAGGCTCTGGAAGGCAGTCTCGCATTCTGGGGACCACAGGACCTGTCTTTTACGGGTCAGGTCGGTCAGGGGTTTTGCTAAGGTACTGTAATTAGGGATGAACCGTCGATAATAACCGGCGGTTTCTTGGAATGATACGACTTCGGTCTTTGTTCTAGGGGTGGGCCAGTTTGTCACTGCCTCAGCTTTGGCCGGCTCAGGCCGCTGCTTCCCACAGCTCACGCTGTGGCCCAGGTACTGGACCTCCGAGTGCCCTCTAGTGCATTCGTTGGGCTTCAGAGAGCCCAGCGGCCCTGAGGCGATCTAGGACGATGCCTAGGTGGAGCAAATGGTCCTGCCAGGTGTCACTAAAGATGGCAATGTCGTCCAGATATGCGCAGTCCTGGAGGCCATCCAGCAGGCGATCCACCATTCTCTGGAAGGTGGCTGGATCATTCTTCATCCCAAATGGCATTATAGTGAACTGGTAGAGGCCGAAAGGGGTGATGAAGGCAGACTTGGGGGCTGACTCGGGGTCTAGAGAAATCTGCCAGTATCCCTTGCAGAGGTCAAGAGTGGTCAGGAAATGACCTTGGGTAATTCTGTCCAGGAGGTCATCAACTCGGGGCATGGGGTAGGCGTCTGTGGTGGTTCTGTCATTGAGCATTGAGTTCTGCAGAACCGGGTAGTACCATTTTTCTTTGGTACCAGTACCACTAGGGAGACCCAAGGACTGTTGGACGGTTCAATAACACCGAGGTCCAACATTACCTGGAGCTCCCGGTGCATACTGTCTCTGACTGCTTTGGGGACTCTGTAAGCTGCCTGCCTCAAGGGGGTCTGTCCTGGAGTCTCTACTGGGTGCATGGCCGCTGTGGTATACCTGGGGACATTAGAGAACATCACTTGCCGGCCTTCTAGTAAGTGCTGGACTTGCTGGCTCTGGGCATCCGCTAACCTCTCATCTGGGGCAATATCTGCTATTCACTTGTGGGTTTCGTCGGGGAGGAGAAGCTCCGGCATGGGGAGACTCTCTGAGTCCTCCACAGCTGGGGCACATATCGCGGCCACATCTTGGACTCACCCAGGGTATGCATTCAGCATGTTTACATGGAAGGTTTTCTGGATCCTGCCATCTGTGCATTTGGCTACTTGGTAGGTGGTGTCATTAATCTGCTCTACTACCCGGTAAGGGCATTGCCAGGCAGCCTGTAACTTATCTGTTTTGATAGGCTTCAGGGCAAGCACCTTCTGTCCCACTATCAGTGTGCAGTTACGAGCATTTCTGTCGTACCACCGCTTCTGCAGGTTCCCCCGAACTTGGTTGGTGAGATCCTTCAGTCTATCCCGGAGGAGGAGGACGTACTCCACAATGAAGTGTCCTTCCTCCCCGGAGCCCCGTTCCCAGTGTCGTCTAACAAGGTCCAAGGGTCTTCGTACTTGCCTACCGTAAACTAACTCTAAGGGGAAAACCCTGTGGATTCCTGGGGCACCTCTCTGTAGGCAAAGAGGAGGTGCGGCAAGAACCTTTCCCAATCTTTGTGGGTGGCAGAGAAGGTCCTCAGCATCTGCTTTAAGGTTCCATTAAACTTCTCGCATAACCCATTAGTTTGGGGGTGATATGGCGTGCTGTGCAGGGGTTTAATCCTGCACAGCTTCCATAGCTGCCTAGTAATTTCCGCAGTGAACTGTGTTCCCTTATCCGAGATCATTTCCCGGGGGAAGCCTACACTGGTGAATTTCCGGAGCAGGCCATCTGCCACTGTTTCCTCCTGGATATTGGCCAGAGGGATTGCCTCCGGATACCGGGTGGCATAGTTCACCACGGTGAGAATATATTTCTTTCCGGAGGGACTGGGTCAGGCTAATGGACCTACTATGTCCACAGCAACTCTGCTGAAGGGTTCGTCGATAATGGGGAGAGGGTGCAGGGAAGCTTTCTTTTGGTCGCCGGTTTTCCTTAACTTCTGCAAAAGAGAAAACTTGACTAATGGCACTACTATATAAACTTAGGATTCCCTGTTTAAATTCTTAGTGTACAATTACACTTACTAATAAGTCTCAGAGTTAGGTGCTGTGTACTGTTTTTCTAAAAAGAAGGAAATGTTTTTAATCCTAGGATTAAAAATGGGGTACACTGGATAGCACTCTTGCCTAAGACAGAATTATAAGAAATAATAAACGTCTAACCGATTTTCAAGATGTATTCAATGAACCCCAATCACAGAATACGGAACCAACCTCTGATAGATTAGATTCATTACTGAGAGAACTCCACAAAAACCTCCTTAAGCAAGACAAAGTGTGGTGGAACCACCACTTCTTTGATAAATATATTGAAAAAAATCTGATTCAAAGGGATTAAGGATACAGCTTTTCCCAGCATCTGAATTTAAAAAACCTGAACTGACTATGGAATGGGAAACTGCATTATCAGAGTTCTCCAATAAACTCATGAGTATCCTGATAAAGCATGATATTGCAGAGTATGACAGACTCGAAGAGCTAATTAATACTTAAAATACACAACTCAAGCAATTTGAAACATTAAAAGAATTTGAAACCTCCTATCAGAAATATCAAAAAGAACTAGATAAATATGAGGCAGATATAAAGCAAACAAAAATGGGGAAATTAAACAGAGATATAGAAGACTTTCAGAATAATAGAGTGTACAAATGGAAAAGTAAATTTAACACTAATAACACCTATAACCGCCAAAAGGTAACCATCATTCAAAGTGATACAGAGACTGAAGGCGAGGAATCTGACAACCCTGATAATGAACCCTCTCCCCAGATCATATCTAGTCAAACATCAAGCCACACTGATATCAGAAAATGGAAGAGTTTTTTAGAGGAAGGTACA
Source organism: Bombina bombina (assembly GCF_027579735.1). Lineage (NCBI taxonomy): Eukaryota > Metazoa > Chordata > Amphibia > Anura > Bombinatoridae > Bombina > Bombina bombina. The sequence goes on from NC_069502.1 coordinate 1,231,389,213, forward strand.
AATTCCAATTCAGACCCACCAGAAGAGGTAGGGGGGGCAAACAAAAAGGCAACAAGGACAAGAAGTGTAAGAGAAACACGGCAAGGGAACAAGCCATACAAGAGAAGTCCCAGCCCCCTCTCGAGAATAAAAATGAAACAATGAAAATTTTGAATTTATCTAAGAAAATGCTGTCAGAGGATCATATCTCACTGTAATCTAAAGGTCTATCATTCTGCTCCAGTGTTTCACTTGATAAATTTGAAAACATCAAGGACATACAATTATATTTAAGAAAATTGCTTTTGAGGAGACAATATACTGATATTCAGAATCGAAGAGATTCAGATACAGAGTATAATTGGACGGTGGAAGATTTATCTCTCCTACAAGATATGGAGGACTTATTGAAGGAGAACGAGCAAGACCCACAACATAACTGGCGGAAGAACTTAACGGTGAAATCAAAATATATACCTTTATCCTCACAAAGCCCAAGCATACAAATATTTAACAATATTGTATGTAAGGAGATATCTGAATTACAAGTGAAACCTCCAACAATGAATTTAACCAAACAAGAAAAACAAGCTCTATCTGAAATCCATAGCTGGGATGATGTTATTATACGCAAAGCCGATAAAGGCGGAAACATAGTAATTTGACCTATTGAACAATATCTTAGAGAGGCTGATAAACAGCTAACTAATCGGACTTGCTGTAAGAAATTATGGAGTAATCCCACAGAACAATTCCATACTCAGTATAATGTTCTAATAACCAATGCTAGAATACATAATATTATTACTAACAAAGAGAAAAGGTTTTTGACAATAAATCATCCAAAAGTAGCTACCTTTTATTTGATCCCAAAGGTACACAAAAATCAAAAACAACCACCTGGACGTCCCATAGTGTCGTGTAATGAGAATCGAACAGAAAAAGCAAGCAAGTATGTAGATATAAGATTACGAGAATTTTTAACGCAGATACCCTCATATATAAAAGACACTATGGAGACTTTACAGCAACTCCAAGACATTGAACTTAAGCCTTCAATGTGGCTCGTTACGGCAGATGTAGAGGCTCTTTATATGAGCATACAACACGACTTGGGTCTCGAAGCAGTACAGTATTATCTTAACATGACGAATGAAGAAGATCAAAATCACAATAATTTTATTCTAAAATTATTGGAATTCATACTTAAAAATAATTATTTCATCTTTAATAATCAATTCTATCTGCAGTGTAGAGGTACAGCCATGGGCACAGCCTGTGCACCGACTTACGCCAACCTATTCTTAGGTTGGTGGGAACACAATACAGTCTTTACAGCCAACAATGATGAATTCACTCAACACATCCCCCTCTGGCTGAGATACATTGATGATATGGGAAGGTCCTAAAGAAAAATTGGACAGATTCCTAGATACCCTGAACACAAACAATCTAAATATCAAATTAACCTATGAATGTAGTCAAACAGAAATTACATTCTTGGATTTGAGACTATTTAAAAAGGAAAATGGTATGCTGGGAACAGACCTTTTTAGGAAAGAAACAGCTACGAAAAATCTTGTTCAGTACGAGTGCACATGCCCCATGTACAATCAAATCCCTTCCAATAGGTGAATTTTTAAGAACCAGGAGAAACTGCTCAGAAGATGAATTATATCTACAAAGAGCCTCTGAAACAGCTGATCGTCTCAGTCAGAGGGGGTACAGTAAATCTTCCATCAAAAAGGCTAAATTTAGAGCCAAACAAACTAATCGACAAGAGTTACTGAAACCTAAACCTCGAAGCAATGATGGTAAAACAAGACTTGTATTGACTTACAATGCACAAAGCCATGAGATAATAACTATAATCAAGAAACATTGGCATATCCTACAGTCTGATAAAATACTGGAAAAGCTGATAGGGCCCAAGCTCGAGGTCAGCTACAGAAGGACAAAGAATTTAAAAGACCTCTTAAGTCCAAGTCACTATATGCGAAAAAAAAACAAAAAAACCAAGAGTGGCAATATACCTAATGGATCATATTCTTGTGGATCATGTATTAGCTGCAAATTTTTGAAAAAAACTACTACTGTCAAAGATAGATTTAATAAGATACATCATATTAAATCCTTCATCAACTGCAACACCACTGGAGTTATATATGTCCTAAGCTGTGAATGTCTCAAAATCTATGTGGAGATGACGACACGCAAGTTACGCACACGGCTACAGGAGCATGTACGAAATATAAAAAATGCGGCTAAGGACTTAAAAAAGAAAAAAACTATTACTTCAGTGGCACAACATTTTTACAAATTTCATCAGGGGAAAACCAACAATTTACAATGTGTTGGAATACAAAAAATTAATCTTGGCATCAGAGGTGGAGACACAGAAAAAGTTTTACTACAATACGAAAGTAGATGGATTTACGTACTGAATGCGATTCAACCCAACGGGTTGAATGAGCACAATAATTATGTGTCATACTTGTAAACATTACAGCATGACACAATAAGAAGGACAAAAATTGTAAAAAGATGATACAAAAATACAAAATCATCATATTAATATACTTTTCACATACAAACAAGTTTAATTTGCAGACATTGGTAGATGTTAATGTATGACATATTAACATATATTTAGATACATAGAAATCAATGCAATATGATTTATAATTGTATGTGTGTTGGATATTAAGGAGCTATTCATATAACAAGAGAAATTTTGTGGTTGCTCTCTAAATATATACTTCCTCCTCACTTATTTTCATAATCTTTTGTACATTAAATTATTTTTTAGCGTTAGCTTCCCTTCTTTATACATTTTTCTCTTGCAAGGTGTATCCAGTCCACGGATACATCCTTACTTGTGGGATATTCTCATTCCCTACAGGAAGTGGCAAAGAGAGCACACAGCAGAGCTGTACATATAGCTCCCCCCCTAGCTCCACCCCCCTGTCATTCTCTTTGCCGGCTTTAGCAGCAGGGCCTCTCTACGGGAGGGTAAAGTGAATGTGGTGTTAGATTTGTAGTTTTATATCTTCAATCAAAAGTTTGTTATTTTTAAATAGTACCGGTTTGTGCTATTTACTCTCTGGCAGAAATGTGATGAAGAATTCTGCTGAGAGGAAAATGATTTTAGCATGTTGTAACTAAAATCCATTGCTGTTCCCACACAGGACTGAGGAGTACCAGAAAACTTCAGTTGGGGGGAACAGTTTGCAGGCTTAACTGCATTAAGGTATGTTTCAGTCATCTTTTTTCTAGTCAAGACAAGATAATGCTAGAAGACTGACAAGAATCCCCATGTGGGAAGGGTAAGCCATGTTCTGAGACTCAGTATAGAACTAGAGGCTTATTTAAGAGGGCTCAATAGGCTGGTTGACACTGTTGCAGGGCAATCGATTATTTTATTTAACAAAATACTCATTATAGACACTTTTTAAACACTTTTGGTGTGTTTATTACGGGGTTTTTATTCCACATGGCATTATTTTAGTCACCTAAAATGGGGATTCTGAAGGCCTCACAACTCCAGAGTGGAGTGGGAGGGGCCTAATTTTGCGCCTCAGTTGCGCAGTTAATCCTGACAGATTGCTCATGCTGCTTCACATGGAGGGTTCAGAGACTGTTTGAGGACTTCCAGAGGCTTGACTTTCACAAAACTAATCCCTAAGGGCAGGTAGGACCACGGCAGGCTGCTGTGGCAAGGTGCTATAGTTTATTATCCGGTTGCAGACTTTAAACTGCTCCGGTTTGGGCACTAAGGGGTTAATCAGGCTGAAACTTGCTGTGCAATCACATTGAAGCATTAGGCACATACTGTGAAAATTTCAAGTGAATTGGTTCATTTTTCACCGCTTTGTAAAATTGTGTGCGCTTTTTATTTCTTAAAGGCACAGTACCGTTTATTTCAAATTGTATTTTTTATTGATTAAAGTGTTTTCCAAGCCTGCTTGTGTATATTACTAATCTGTTAAACATGTCTGACACTAAGGAAAAGCCTTGCTCTATGTGTTCAGAAGCCATGGTGGAACCCCCACTCAAAATGTGTCCCAAGTGCACTAATGTGTCTATACACTTCAAGGATCATATTGTGTCACTTAAAAATATAGCCCTAGATGATTCTTTGACTGAAGGTAATGAGGATAGTCCGCCTTCCTCTCCCCATGTGTCATCACCAGTTATGCCCGCTCAAGCGATACCTAGTACCTCTAGTGCATTGGCACCTATTACATTGCAACAACTAGCGACAGTCATGGATAATTCCCTTGCAGCCTTTCTATCCAAACTGCCAGTTTTCCCTAAAAAGCGCGATAGCTCTGTTTTAAGAACAGATGAGGAGCAGTCGGAAGCTTTGGGAGGTTTATCTGATGTACCCTCACAACACTCTGAAGTAGGGGCGAGGGATGTGATGTCTGAAGGAGAAATTTCTGACTCAGGAAAGGTTTCTCAGCGGGCAGAATCAGATTCACTAGCGTTTAAATTTAAATTGGAACACCTCCGCGTATTGCTTAGGGAGGTTTTATCAACTCTGGATGATTGTGACCCTATGGTGGTCCCAGAGAAATTGTGTAAAATGGACAAATATCTAGAAGTCCCTGTATACACTGATGCGTTTCCGATCCCTAAGAGGGTGGCGGATATTGTTGCTAGGGAGTGGGAGAGAAAAGGTGTACCTTTTGTTCCCCCCCTATCTGTAAGAAAATGTTCCCCATAACTGATCCCAGACGGGACGCGTGGCAGACGGTCCCTAAGGTAGAGGGGGCAGTTTCGACACCAGCTAAGCGCACAACCATCCCATTTGAAGACAGTTGTGCTTTTAAAGATCCTATGGATAAAAAGTTAGAAGGTTTACTAAAGAAAATATTTTTTCAACAAGGTTTCCTTCTCCAACCTATTGCCTGCATTATTCCTGTAACTACTGCAGCGGCTTTTTGGTTTGAGGCTCTGGAGGAGTCGCTCCAGAGGGAGACTTCATATGACGAAGTCATGGATAGAATTAATGCTTTAAAGCTGGCTAATTCTTTTATTACAGATGCCACTTTGCAATTAGCTAAGTTAGCGGCGAAAAATTCTGGTTTCGCCATTATGGCGCGCAGAGCGCTTTGGCTCAAGTCATGGTCGGCTGACATGTCGTCCAAAACAAAATTACTGAATATCCCTTTCAAAGGAAAGACGCTTTTCGGCCCGAGTTGAAAGAGATTATCTCGGATATCACCGGGGGAAAGGGCCATGCTCTCCCGCAAGATAGGCCTTTTAAGGCTAAAAACAAGGCTAATTTTCGTTCCTTTCGCAACTTCAGGAGTGGTCCTGCTTCAACCTCTGCAACCGCAAAGCAAGAGGGTAACGCTTCACAGCCCTAGGCAACCTGGAAGCCTTTGCAGGGCTGGAACAAGGGTAAACAGGTCAAGAAGCCTGCAGCTGCTACTAAGACAGCATGAAGGGGTAGCCCCCGATCCGGGACCGGATCTGGTAGGGGCAGACTCTTTCTCTTCGCTCAGGCTTGAGCAAGAGATGTTCCCGATCCCTGGGCATTAGAGATCGTTACTCAGGGATATCTTCTAGAATTCAAGGACTCCCCTCCAAGGGGAAGGTTCCACATTTCTCGTCTGTCTACAGACCAGACAAAGAAAGAGGTGTTCTTATGCTGTGTAGAAGATCTACTCAAGATGGGAGTGATATATCCAGTTCCAATTGCAGAACAAGGACTGGGTTTTTACTCAAACCTGTTTGTGGTTCCCAAAAAGGAAGGAACTTTCAGGCCAATCCTGGATCTAAAAATTCTAAACAAATTCCTCAGAGTTCCATCATTCAAGATGGAGACCATCCGGACAATCTTACCTATGATCCAGGAAGGTCAATATATGACTACCGTGGATCTAAAGGATGCGTACCTACATATTCCTATCCACAAAGATCATCATCAGTTCCTAAGGTTCGCCTTTCTGGACAAGCATTACCAGTTCGTGGCCCTTCCCTTCGGGTTGGCCACCGCTCCCAGAATTTTCACAAAAGTGCTAGGGTCCCTTCTGGCGGTATTAAGACCGCGGGGCATTGCAGTAGCACCTTATTTGGACGACATCTTAATACATGCGTCGTCTTTTCCCAGAGCCAAGGCTCATACGGAGATTGTTCTGGCCTTTCTAAGGTCTCACGGGTGGAAGGTGAACATCGAAAAAAGTTCTCTGTCCCCGCTCACAAGGGTTCCCTTCCTGGGAATATTAATAGACTCGGTAGAAATGAAAATATTTCTGACGGAGGTCAGAACGTTAAAGCTTTTAACTACTTGCCGAGTTCTTCATTCCATTCCTCGGCCGTCTGTAGCTCAGTGCATGGAGGTAATCGGATTAATGGTAGCGGCAATGGACGTAGTCCCTTTTGCTCGAATACATCTCAGACCACTGCAACTGTGCATGCTCAAACAGTGGAATGGAGATTATGCAGATTTGTCTCCTCAGATACAACTGGACCAGAAAACCAGAGTTTCTCTTCTCTGGTGGTTGTCTCAGGATCACCTGTCTCAGGGAATGTGCTTCCGCAGACCGGAGTGGATCATTGTCACGACCGACGCCAGTCTGGGACTGGGGCGCGGTCTGGGACTCCCTGAAAGCTCAGGGCCTATGGTCTCGGGAAGAGTCTCTTCTCCCGTTAAACATTTTGGAACTGAGAGCGATATTCAACACGCTTCAGGCATGGCCTCAACTAGCGGCGGCCAAATTCATCAGATTTCAGTCGGACAACATCACGACTGTGGCGTACATCAATCATCAGGGGGGAACAAAGAGTTCCCTAGCGATGAAGGAAGTAACCAAAATAATCAGGTGGGCGGAGGATCACTCCTGCCATCTATCTGCAATTCACATCCCAGGTGTAGACAACTAGGAGGCGGATTTTCTAAGTCGTCAGACTTTTCACCCGGGGGAGTGGGAACTCCACCCGGAGGTTTTTGCTCAGCTGACCCAGCTATGGGGTATTCCAGAATTGGATCTGATGGCGTCCCGTCAGAACTCCAAACTTCCTCTCTTCGGATCCACGTCCAGGGACCCCAAGGCGGCATCGATAGATGCTCTAGTAGCGCCTTGGTGCTTCAATCTGGCTTATGTCTTTCCACCGTTTCCCCTTCTCCCTCGTCTGGTAGCCAGAATCAAACAGGACAAGGCTTCGGTAATTCTGATAGCACCTGCGTATCCCACCTTGGACACTGCCAACGAGGCAGGATCTTCTAATACAGGGTCCATTCAAGCATCCAAATCTAGTTTCTCTGCAGCTGACTGCTTGGAGATTGAACGCTTAATTCTATCTAAGCGTGGTTTCTCTGAATCAGTTATAGATACTTTGATTCAGGCTAGAAAGCCTGTCACCAGGAAAATTTACCATAAGATATGGCGGAAATATCTTTGTTGGTGTGAATCCAAGGGTTACTCGTGGAGTAAGATTAGGATTCCAAGGATATTGTCTTTTCTCCAAGAAGGATTGGAGAAAGGCTTGTCAGCTAGTTCCTTAAAGGGACAGATATCTGCTCTGTCTATCCTTTTACACAAGCGTCTGGCAGAGGTACCAGACGTTCAAGCGTTTGCTCAGGCTTTAGTCAGAATCAAGCCTGTCTATAAACTTGTGGCTCCGCCATGGAGTCTAAATTTAGTTCTTTCAGTTCTTCAAGTTGTTCCGTTTGAACCTTTACATTCCATAGATATTAAGTTATTATCTTGGAAAGTTTTGTTTTTGGTAGCTATGTCTTCTGCTCGAAGAGTTTCAGAATTGTCTGCTTTGCAGTGTAATTCACCCTATCTGGTGTTCCATGCAGATAAGGTAGTTTTGCGTACCAAACCTGGTTTTCTTCCTAAAGTTGTTTCTAATAAGAATATTAACCAGGAAATCATTGTTCCTTCCCTGTGTCCTAATCCAGCTTCAAAGAAGGAATGGCTATTACACAATCTTGATGTGGTTCGTGCTTTGAAACTCTATTTGCAAGCAACCAAGGATTTCAGACAAACATCATCCTTGTTTGTTGTCTATTCTGGTAAGAGGAGAGGTCAGAAAGCGACTGCTACCTCTCTTTCCTTCTGGCTGAAAAGCATAATCTGATTGGCTTATGAGACTGCTGGACAGCAGCCTCCTGAACGAATTACAGCTCATTCCACCAGAGCTGTGGCTTCTACATGGGCTTTCAAGAATGAGGCTTCTGTTGAACAGATTTGTAAGGCAGCGACTTGGTCTTCACTGCATACTTTTGCCAAATTTTACAAATTCGATACTTTTGCTTCTTCGGAGGTTATTTTTGGGAGAAAGGTTTTGCAAGCAGTGGTGCCTTCCGTTTAGGTTACCTGTCTTGTTCCCTCCCTTCATCCGTGTCCTAAAGCTTTGGTATTGGTATCCCACAAGTAAGGATGAATCCGTGGACTGGATACACCTTGCAAGAGAAAACAGAATTAATGCTTACCTGATAAATTACTTTCTCTTGCGGTGTATCCAGTCCACGGCCCGCCCGCCGTGGCAATTAAGTCAGGTTAATTAAAAAAATTTTGTTTAAACTACAGTCACCACTGCACCCTCCTTTTCGGTCGAATGACTGGGGGGTGGAGCTAGGGGGGAGCTATATGGACAGCTCTGCTGTGTGCTCTCTTTGCCACTTCCTGTAGGGAATGAGAATATCCCACAAGTAAGGATGAATCCGTGGACTGGATATTTATTTATGAATTGACAAAATTGTCCCTTTCCACATATAGATGCATAATAGTCACATGTAAGAATTTTAATAATCACTATTGAGTAGTACATAGATAATTCATCTAGTATATAAGAAAGAATGTTTAAGTATGGTATTTATATTTGAATGAAATATAAGGTAATGAGTTAACAACAATCTTTCTGATCAGGATATTGAAATATAATGTAATAATAAAGATTACCTTTCCAACATATGTCAAACAGCTGCATATGTAGTAAAACATTGATAGAACATCGGAATATCTATCATGTGTCTAACGATTTTATTTGTAATAGATCATTACATCCGATGAAGTTATATTGTTCTGAACATTTGGAATAAATATAATACTGCAAATAATCCACTATCTGTAGTAAGACAGTATAATTGTGCGATATACAAATTCAGATCAAATTACCAGCATCAGAATAAAGAACAGAATTGATGCAATGACAGCTGAACAACTGTCAGAAGTCTCTATGCCGATTTCCCTCCAATGAGCATGAAGATAAAATTGGGCACGAATGAAAGACGTAATCTGATTGGTGCATAGAAACTCCAATTTTGATACGGTATGACGTCACAACCTAAGGAGGAATGCGAGTTAATAAAAGACCACGCCGAACGCCGCGCCATACCCTTTGAGAAAGCCACTTCGGTGGCGAAACATGTCAGGGCTTAGCCTAGTTGTTTAAATTTTAATAAGCAAGATGTTATGAGCTGTTATAGAATTGCATAGTATAACCATTACTCCAGTCTCACGAGGTGTTGCGGCTGCGAGCCTGTAATATGTAATTTTCGTGGAGATTTTTTATAATGTTATACGAGTGGATAATATCTAATGTTGCAAAAAGAACTGCCAAAAAAATATGGTAATACACAGACTATGTTAATAAGCCAAACATAAGATATTTTAAATTGTTAAAGGACTCAGAGTGCTAATTAGGTGAACCGGCTAAATTAACTAAAAACTATTTAAGAGATAACCTTAAAAAGAAGGTGGTTCTGCTTCATCTTCTTCTATACACAATACACATCTAATAGTTAAACCGTGGAAACAAGAAGAAATATTAAACGTTGCAGCAGAATTATAAACCTGCTTGTAATACAAAAAACTATTATTAAGTGTATATCCACATAAATTGTAACGATCAAGTGGTAACATAGTAACTCAGATCCTATCAAAGGAGCAACCAACAGTTACAGGGGTATTTAAGCTGAGACAACTCATTTGCAGGATAGACAGTCTAATGGCAGTGTACCTTTAACCAGTGCAAGGCTAACAAGAGTTCTTCGTGAGCAATACACTTGATTAAGAACATTTCATACTTTTTAGTATTTAGAACCTTTTATAGGTTTTTCTAAAGCTAAACAATTGTAATGTGGTAATTGTATGCCTAAAGATGTGTGCCTGGGATATTGAACAGTGGAAATGAACCAAGGTTATAAGAAATATAACTTAACCTGTTAACGACTTACTAAAAAGATACAACCATATAAAATAAATTCTTGTAGCATTAATCTTTCCACAACTTCGTATGTAATACCCCCACATTTTGTCACAAACACGTATAAGCTATTGCAGAAGCACGAACCTAACTCTGCAGAGTTTATATCTATTACTCATTAGAATCTATATAGAGGGATATATACAGAGAGGCTAATCCAAGTTACTTAGAGATCCAGTAATATATACAGAACCACACGACTGGTATTATTTATCTAAATATATTACTTTGTAAAAAAGTAGCCCAGAATATCATCCCTATCCCTCTTTTGATTAAAAAACAATTACACTGCAACCTGACACTGACTTAGCGATTTTATTGAAAAGCATACTTGAATAATTTTAACTAACATCTACATAAATCACCTACAATTTACTGCGAATACGCTAGTAACTTATGTAAAGTAAATAGCTACAGGTGGTTGCATTTGACACCTAAGACAGTGGCTATTATCGCTCAGTACTAAAATTATATTTGTTTAAGGGATTTTACTCTTAGCTATGGATTATTACATCCTAGGGTGAGGATAAACCCAGTTGGCGATTCTTTTTTACATAAGTGGACACACTGATTATTTCACTCTCAGCCACATTTTGTGTTTTTAATTTAACTATATATGTTTGTTTGTGGAGCACAGTTTTTAATTTTAATCCTAATAAAGGTTATATTTTAATCTGCTACGGTTATTACCGTCATCCCTCCCTGGAACAATTGTTCTAACACTCAAGCCACCATCCCTTAGGCAAGAGTGCTATCCAGTGTACCCCATTTTTAATCCTAGGATTAAAAACCTTTCTTTCCTTACCTTCTGGCATACATCTCACGTTCTACAATATTCCTTAATTTCTGCTCCGATTCCGGGCCAGTTATATTCGTAGCAGGTTGGACCAGAATTTTTCTGGTACAACTAGCTGTTGTTTAGGCACCTGACCCTTCTGTCTCTTGGAGATCTGGTACAGGAGCCCTCCCAACCACTGGAAGCGCTCCTCACTGGGTCCTTGGGGGTCGGACCCTGCTTGGTCTCTGTACGGGACTAGGGTTGGGTCACTCAGGGTGGCTTTGGGGAAGTCGGACGGGGACGCCCAGGGAAGTTCGTCAGGGGGAATAATAGGCTGGTTGGGCAGTATGTCTGTGGTTGGAGGCGGAGGCAAGGGGGTAGTCGGGACGGTTTGTCAGGGATGGGTAGAGGCCGGGAAGGAGGTCGGGATGGGGGGACGGGTTTGAGAGGTAGTCGGGGAAACTGGTCTTACCTGTGGTCCCAGTCCTGGAGAAATGCCTTGCTGTCGGGTCTGCTGGCGGGTGACTACTGCAGCCACGTCTGGGAGAGTATCTCCCACAAAGGAGCAGACAAGGTGGCCGAGGTTATTGCCTAAAAGCACCTCGGCCGGCAACTCCCTCATAATGCCCACCTGCACAGCATGGGCACCTGCACCCCAGTTCAGATAGACTTGTGCTACGGGAGCCTGGACAACAGCGCAGCCAGCCACTCTGAAACCAATGGTTTTCCTAGAGCGGCTGAAGTGATCGGGTGGTCCTCATAAGTGTAGTGGGCAGCCGCTTAGTATCTTGGGGCTGTAGCTCAAGCCCACTGCGGGGTAGGGGAGTGCCTTGGCTGCAGGAGTGGAAAGGCTGCGGTTGTCTTGTGCAGGCAGTGGTTTTGGAGGTGTCCAACCTGTCTGCATTCAAAACACTTGTGGGAGTCCGTGTGTGTCCGACCTGGGGAGCAGGGATCAGACGAGGTTGCGGTTGTCGGGTAGGTACTGGGCCCCGATCTGGAGCCAGGGTGGCGGAGGTCTGGTGCTGGTCATCCACTTATTGGTCAGCCAGGACGGCTGCCTGAAATGACTATATATGGTCATTATACCATTGCTAAATCTAATGGTGGCCTAAGACTTTTGCACAGTACTGTATATTGTACCAAAATACCCTCACATGTATAGAGAAATAGGTTTTTATGAATAATAGAAAATAGAACATATCCTGCTATGTGAAGACCATTGGAATGTAAAATATTCATATTATTATTGCCTGTGTGATATTCTAAGTTCAGCTTTCTGTGTGCATCAGGTTAAAGCGCAAGCAAAAGTTATTTACTTTTAACTTGTAATACGAGTGCTACCCGACGTGTGCAAAAATCTTACTTGCGGGGGAGTTAGAGCGTGAGCATTAAATACCGTTTGTAATCTGGCTGAAATGTTTAGCATTAATGTACAGTAGTCTTGTGTCTCTGGTGACACCTTTGTGCCTTTGTATAGCTTTAATGTACAGTAGTCTTGGTGCGTCTGGTGACATCTGTGTGCCTTTGTATAACATTAATAAGCATTAATGTACAGTAGTCTTGGTGCGTCTGGTGACACCTGTGTGCCTTTGTATAGCATTAATGTACAGTAGTCTTGGTGCGTCTGGTGACACCTGTGTGCCTTTTTATAGCATTAATAAGCATTAATGTACAGTTGTCTTGGTGAGTCTGGTGACACCTGTGTGCCTTTGTGTAGCATTAATGTACAGTAGTCTTGGTGAGTCTGGTGACACCTGTGTGCCTTTGTGTAGCATTAATGTACAGTAGTCTTGGTGCGTCTGGTGACATCTGTGTGCCTTTGTATAGCATTAATGTACAGTAGTCTTGTGTCCCTGGTGACACCTTTGTGCCTTTGTATAGCATTAATGTACAGTAGTCTTGGTGCGTCTGGTGACATCTGTGTGCCTTTGTATAGCATTAATGTACAGTAGTCTTGTGTCTCTGGTGACACCTTTGTGCCTTTGTATAGCATTAATGTACAGTAGTCTTGTGTCTCTGGTGACATCTGTGTGCCTTTGTATAGCATTAATGTACAGTAGTCTTGTGTCTCTGGTGACATCTGTGTGCCTTTGTATAGCATTAATGTACAGTAGTCTTGTGTCTCTGGTGACACCTGTGTGCCTTTGTGTAGCATTAATGTACAGTAGTCTTGGTGCGTCTGGTGACATCTGTGTGCCTTTTTATAGCATTAATGTACAGTAGTCTTGGTGCGTCTGGTGACATCTGTGTGCCTTTTTATAGCATTAATGTACAGTAGTCTTGGTGCGTCTGGTGACATCTGTGTGCCTTTTTATAGCATTAATGTACAGTAGTCTTGGTGCGTCTGGTGACATCTGTGTGCCTTTTTATAGCATTAATGTACAGTAGTCTTGGTGTGTCTGGTGACACCTGTGTGCCTTTGTGTAGCATTAATGTACAGTTGTCTTGGTGCGTCTGGTGACACCTGTGTGCCTTTTTATAGCATTAATAAGCATTAATGTACAGTAGTCTTGGTGCGTCTGGTGACACCTGTGTGCCTTTTTATAGCATTAATAAGCATTAATGTACAGTAGTCTTGGTGCATCTGGTGACATCTGTGTGCCTTTGTATAGCATTAATAAGCATTAATGTACAGTAGTCTTGGTGCGTCTGGTGACATCTGTGTGCCTTTTTATAGCATTAATAAGCATTAATGTACAGTAGTTGTGGTGCGTCTGGTGACATCTGTGTGCCTTTGTATAGCATTAATAAGCATTAATGTACAGTAGTCTTGGTGCGTCTGGTGACATCTGTGTGCATTTGTATAGCATTAATAAGCATTAATGTACAGTAGTCTTGGTGCGTCTGGTGACACCTGTGTGCCTTTGTATAGCATTAATGTACAGTAGTCTTGGTGCGTCTGGTGACACCTGTGTGCCTTTTTATAGCATTAATAAGCATTAATGTACAGTTGTCTTGGTGAGTCTGGTGACACCTGTGTGCCTTTGTGTAGCATTAATGTACAGTAGTCTTGGTGAGTCTGGTGACACCTGTGTGCCTTTGTGTAGCATTAATGTACAGTAGTCTTGGTGCGTCTGGTGACATCTGTGTGCCTTTGTATAGCATTAATGTACAGTAGTCTTGTGTCCCTGGTGACACCTTTGTGCCTTTGTATAGCATTAATGTACAGTAGTCTTGGTGCGTCTGGTGACATCTGTGTGCCTTTGTATAGCATTAATGTACAGTAGTCTTGTGTCTCTGGTGACACCTTTGTGCCTTTGTATAGCATTAATGTACAGTAGTCTTGTGTCTCTGGTGACATCTGTGTGCCTTTGTATAGCATTAATGTACAGTAGTCTTGTGTCTCTGGTGACATCTGTGTGCCTTTGTATAGCATTAATGTACAGTAGTCTTGTGTCTCTGGTGACACCTGTGTGCCTTTGTGTAGCATTAATGTACAGTAGTCTTGGTGCGTCTGGTGACATCTGTGTGCCTTTTTATAGCATTAATGTACAGTAGTCTTGGTGCGTCTGGTGACATCTGTGTGCCTTTTTATAGCATTAATGTACAGTAGTCTTGGTGCGTCTGGTGACATCTGTGTGCCTTTTTATAGCATTAATGTACAGTAGTCTTGGTGCGTCTGGTGACATCTGTGTGCCTTTTTATAGCATTAATGTACAGTAGTCTTGGTGTGTCTGGTGACACCTGTGTGCCTTTGTGTAGCATTAATGTACAGTTGTCTTGGTGCGTCTGGTGACACCTGTGTGCCTTTTTATAGCATTAATAAGCATTAATGTACAGTAGTCTTGGTGCGTCTGGTGACACCTGTGTGCCTTTTTATAGCATTAATAAGCATTAATGTACAGTAGTCTTGGTGCATCTGGTGACATCTGTGTGCCTTTGTATAGCATTAATAAGCATTAATGTACAGTAGTCTTGGTGCGTCTGGTGACATCTGTGTGCCTTTTTATAGCATTAATAAGCATTAATGTACAGTAGTCGTGGTGCGTCTGGTGACATCTGTGTGCCTTTGTATAGCATTAATAAGCATTAATGTACAGTAGTCTTGGTGTGTCTGGTGACACCTGTGTGCCTTTTTATAGCATTAATAAGCATTAATGTACAGTAGTCTTGGTGCGTCTGGTGACATCTGTGTGCCTTTGTATAGCATTAATAAGCATTAATGTACAGTTGTCTTGGTGCGTCTGCTGACACCTGTGTGCCTTTGTGTAGCATTAATGTACAGTTGTCTTGGTGCGTCTGGTGACATCTATGTGCCTTTGTATAGCATTAATGTACAGTAGTCTTGGTGCGTCTGGTGACACCTGTGTGCCTTTGTATAGCATTAATGTACAGTAGTCTTGGTGCGTCTGGTGACACCTGTGTGCCTTTGTGTAGCATTAATATACATTAGTCTTGGTGCGTCTGGTGACACCTGTGTGCCTTTGTGTAGCATTAATGTACATTAGTCTTGGTGCGTCTGCTGACATCTGTGTGCCTTTTTATAGCATTAATGTACAGTAGTCTTGGTGCGTCTGGTGACATCTGTGTGCCTTTTTATAGCATTAATGTACAGTAGTCTTGGTGTGTCTGGTGACACCTGTGTGCCTTTGTGTAGCATTAATGTACAGTTGTCTTGGTGCGTCTGGTGACACCTGTGTGCCTTTTTATAGCATTAATAAGCATTAATGTACAGTAGTCTTGGTGCGTCTGGTGACACCTGTGTGCCTTTTTATAGCATTAATAAGCATTAATGTACAGTAGTCTTGGTGCATCTGGTGACATCTGTGTGCCTTTGTATAGCATTAATAAGCATTAATGTACAGTAGTCTTGGTGCGTCTGGTGACATCTGTGTGCCTTTTTATAGCATTAATAAGCATTAATGTACAGTAGTCGTGGTGCGTCTGGTGACATCTGTGTGCCTTTGTATAGCATTAATAAGCATTAATGTACAGTAGTCTTGGTGTGTCTGGTGACACCTGTGTGCCTTTTTATAGCATTAATAAGCATTAATGTACAGTAGTCTTGGTGCGTCTGGTGACATCTGTGTGCCTTTGTATAGCATTAATAAGCATTAATGTACAGTTGTCTTGGTGAGTCTGGTGACACCTGTGTGCCTTTGTGTAGCATTAATGTACAGTAGTCTTGGTGAGTCTGGTGACACCTGTGTGCCTTTGTGTAGCATTAATGTACAGTAGTCTTGGTGAGTCTGGTGACACCTGTGTGCCTTTGTGTAGCATTAATGTACAGTAGTCTTGGTGCGTCTGGTGACATCTGTGTGCCTTTGTATAGCATTAATGTACAGTAGTCTTGTGTCCCTGGTGACACCTTTGTGCCTTTGTATAGCATTAATGTACAGTAGTCTTGGTGCGTCTGGTGACATCTGTGTGCCTTTGTATAGCATTAATGTACAGTAGTCTTGTGTCTCTGGTGACACCTTTGTGCCTTTGTATAGCATTAATGTACAGTAGTCTTGTGTCTCTGGTGACATCTGTGTGCCTTTGTATAGCATTAATGTACAGTAGTCTTGTGTCTCTGGTGACATCTGTGTGCCTTTGTATAGCATTAATGTACAGTAGTCTTGTGTCTCTGGTGACACCTGTGTGCCTTTGTGTAGCATTAATGTACAGTAGTCTTGGTGCGTCTGGTGACATCTGTGTGCCTTTTTATAGCATTAATGTACAGTAGTCTTGGTGCGTCTGGTGACATCTGTGTGCCTTTTTATAGCATTAATGTACAGTAGTCTTGGTGCGTCTGGTGACATCTGTGTGCCTTTTTATAGCATTAATGTACAGTAGTCTTGGTGCATCTGGTGACATCTGTGTGCCTTTTTATAGCATTAATGTACAGTAGTCTTGGTGTGTCTGGTGACACCTGTGTGCCTTTGTGTAGCATTAATGTACAGTTGTCTTGGTGCGTCTGGTGACACCTGTGTGCCTTTTTATAGCATTAATAAGCATTAATGTACAGTAGTCTTGGTGCGTCTGGTGACACCTGTGTGCCTTTTTATAGCATTAATAAGCATTAATGTACAGTAGTCTTGGTGCATCTGGTGACATCTGTGTGCCTTTGTATAGCATTAATAAGCATTAATGTACAGTAGTCTTGGTGCGTCTGGTGACATCTGTGTGCCTTTTTATAGCATTAATAAGCATTAATGTACAGTAGTCGTGGTGCGTCTGGTGACATCTGTGTGCCTTTGTATAGCATTAATAAGCATTAATGTACAGTAGTCTTGGTGTGTCTGGTGACACCTGTGTGCCTTTTTATAGCATTAATAAGCATTAATGTACAGTAGTCTTGGTGCGTCTGGTGACATCTGTGTGCCTTTGTATAGCATTAATAAGCATTAATGTACAGTTGTCTTGGTGCGTCTGCTGACACCTGTGTGCCTTTGTGTAGCATTAATGTACAGTTGTCTTGGTGCGTCTGGTGACATCTGTGTGCCTTTGTATAGCATTAATGTACAGTAGTCTTGGTGCGTCTGGTGACACCTGTGTGCCTTTGTATAGCATTAATGTACAGTAGTCTTGGTGCGTCTGGTGACACCTGTGTGCCTTTGTGTAGCATTAATGTACATTAGTCTTGGTGCGTCTGGTGACACCTGTGTGCCTTTGTGTAGCATTAATGTACATTAGTCTTGGTGCGTCTGCTGACATCTGTGTGCCTTTTTATAGCATTAATGTACAGTAGTCTTGGTGCGTCTGGTGACATCTGTGTGCCTTTGTGTAGCATTAATGTACAGTAGTCTTGGTGTGTCTGGTGACACCTGTGTGCCTTTGTGTAGCATTAATGTACAGTTGTCTTGGTGCGTCTGGTGACACCTGTGTGCCTTTTTATAGCATTAATAAGCATTAATGTACAGTAGTCTTGGTGCGTCTGGTGACACCTGTGTGCCTTTTTATAGCATTAATAAGCATTAATGTACAGTAGTCTTGGTGCATCTGGTGACATCTGTGTGCCTTTGTATAGCATTCATAAGCATTAATGTACAGTAGTCTTGGTGCGTCTGGTGACATCTGTGTGCCTTTTTATAGCATTAATAAGCATTAATGTACAGTAGTCGTGGTGCGTCTGGTGACATCTGTGTGCCTTTGTATAGCATTAATAAGCATTAATGTACAGTAGTCTTGGTGTGTCTGGTGACACCTGTGTGCCTTTTTATAGCATTAATAAGCATGAATGTACAGTAGTCTTGGTGCGTCTGGTGACATCTGTGTGCCTTTGTATAGCATTAATAAGCATTAATGTACAGTTGTCTTGGTGCGTCTGCTGACACCTGTGTGCCTTTGTGTAGCATTAATGTACAGTTGTCTTGGTGCGTCTGGTGACATCTGTGTGCCTTTGTATAGCATTAATGTACAGTAGTCTTGGTGCGTCTGTTGACACCTGTGTGCCTTTGTATAGCATTAATGTACAATAGTCTTGGTGCGTCTGGTGACACCTGTGTGCCTTTGTGTAGCATTAATGTACATTAGTCTTGGTGCGTCTGGTGACACCTGTGTGCCTTTGTGTAGCATTAATGTACATTAGTCTTGGTGCGTCTGCTGACACCTGTGTGCCTTTTTATAGCATTAATGTACAGTAGTCTTGGTGTGTCTGGTGACATCTGTGTGCCTTTGTATAGCATTAATGTACAGTAGTCTTGGTGTGTCTGGTGACATCTGTGTGCCTTTTTATAGCATTAATGTACAGTAGTCTTGGTGTGTCTGGTGACATCTGTGTGCCTTTTTATAGCATTAATGTACAGTAGTCTTGGTGCGTCTGGTGACACCTGTGTGCCTTTGTATAGCATTAATAAGCATTAATGTACAGTAGTCTTGGTGTGCCTGGTGACACCTGTGTGCCTTTGTATAGCATTAATGTACAGTAGTCTTGGTGCGTCTGGTGATACCTGTGTGCCTTTGTATAGCATTAATAAGCATTAATGTACAGTAGTCTTGGTGCGTCTGGTGACACCTGTGTGCCTTTTTATAGCATTAATAAGCATTAATGTACAGTAGTCTTGGTGCGTCTGGTGACATCTGTGTGCCTTTTTATAGCATTAATAAGCATTAATGTACAGTTGTCTTGGTGAGTCTGGTGACACCTGTGTGCCTTTGTATAGAATTAATAAGCATTAATGTACAGTTGTCTTGGTGCGTCTGGTGACATCTGTGTGCCTTTGTGTAGCATTAATGTACAGTAGTCTTGGTGCGTCTGGTGACACCTGTGTGCCTTTGTGTAGCATTAATAAGCATTAATGTACAGTAGTCTTGGTGCGTCTGGTGACACCTGTGTGCCTTTGTGTAGCATTAATGTACAGTAGTCTTGGTGCGTCTGGTGACACCTGTGTGCCTTTGTATAGCATTAATGTACAGTAGTCTTGGTGCGTCTGGTGACATCTGTGTGCCTTTTTATAGCATTAATGTACAGTAGTCTTGGTGCGTCTGGTGACATCTGTGTGCCTTTTTATAGCATTAATGTACAGTAGTCTTGGTGCGTCTGGTGACATCTGTGTGCCTTTTTATAGCATTAATGTACAGTAGTCTTGCTGTGTCTGGTGACACCTGTGTGCCTTTGTGTAGCATTAATGTACAGTTGTCTTGGTGCGTCTGGTGACACCTGTGTGCCTTTTTATAGCATTAATAAGCATTAATGTACAGTAGTCTTGGTGCGTCTGGTGACACCTGTGTGCCTTTTTATAGCATTAATAAGCATTAATGTACAGTAGTCTTGGTGCATCTGGTGACATCTGTGTGCCTTTGTATAGCATTAATAAGCATTAATGTACAGTAGTCTTGGTGCGTCTGGTGACATCTGTGTGCCTTTTTATAGCATTAATAAGCATTAATGTACAGTAGTCGTGGTGCGTCTGGTGACATCTGTGTGCCTTTGTATAGCATTAATAAGCATTAATGTACAGTAGTCTTGGTGTGTCTGGTGACACCTGTGTGCCTTTTTATAGCATTAATAAGCATTAATGTACAGTAGTCTTGGTGCGTCTGGTGACATCTGTGTGCCTTTGTATAGCATTAATAAGCATTAATGTACAGTTGTCTTGGTGCGTCTGGTGACACCTGTGTGCCTTTGTGTAGCATTAATGTACAGTTGTCTTGGTGTGTCTGGTGACATCTGTGTGCCTTTGTATAGCATTAATGTACAGTAGTCTTGGTGCGTCTGGTGACACCTGTGTGCCTTTGTATAGCATTAATGTACAGTAGTCTTGGTGCGTCTGGTGACACCTGTGTGCCTTTGTGTAGCATTAATGTACATTAGTCTTGGTGCGTCTGGTGACACCTGTGTGCCTTTTTATAGCATTAATGTACAGTAGTCTTGGTGTGTCTGGTGACATCTGTGTGCCTTTGTATAGCATTAATGTACAGTAGTCTTGGTGTGTCTGGTGACATCTGTGTGCCTTTTTATAGCATTAATGTACAGTAGTCTTGGTGTGTCTGGTGACATCTGTGTGCCTTTTTATAGCATTAATGTACAGTAGTCTTGGTGCGTCTGGTGACACCTGTGTGCCTTTGTGTAGCATTAATGTACATTAGTCTTGGTGCGTCTGGTGACACCTGTGTGCCTTTTTATAGCATTAATGTACATTAGTCTTGGTGCGTCTGGTGACACCTGTGTGCCTTTTTATAGCATTAATGTACAGTAGTCTTGGTGCGTCTGGTGACACCTGTGTGCCTTTGTATAGCATTAATAAGCATTAATGTACAGTAGTCTTGGTGTGTCTGGTGACACCTGTGTGCCTTTGTATAGCATTAATGTACAGTAGTCTTGGTGCGTCTGGTGATACCTGTGTGCCTTTGTATAGCATTAATAAGCATTAATGTACAGTAGTCTTGGTGCGTCTGGTGACACCTGTGTGCCTTTTTATAGCATTAATAAGCATTAATGTACAGTAGTCTTGGTGCGTCTAGTGACATCTGTGTGCCTTTTTATAGCATTAATGTACAGTAGTCTTGGTGCGTCTGGTGACATCTGTGTGCCTTTTTATAGCATTAATGTACAGTAGTCTTGCTGTGTCTGGTGACACCTGTGTGCCTTTGTGTAGCATTAATGTACAGTTGTCTTGGTGTGTCTGGACACCTGTGTGCCTTTTTATAGCATTAATAAGCATTAATGTACAGTAGTCTTGGTGCGTCTGGTGACACCTGTGTGCCTTTTTATAGCATTAATAAGCATTAATGTACAGTAGTCTTGGTGCATCTGGTGACATCTGTGTGCCTTTGTATAGCATTAATAAGCATTAATGTACAGTAGTCTTGGTGCGTCTGGTGACATCTGTGTGCCTTTTTATAGCATTAATAAGCATTAATGTACAGTAGTCGTGGTGCGTCTGGTGACATCTGTGTGCCTTTGTATAGCATTAATAAGCATTAATGTACAGTAGTCTTGGTGTGTCTGGTGACACCTGTGTGCCTTTTTATAGCATTAATAAGCATTAATGTACAGTAGTCTTGGTGCGTCTGGTGACATCTGTGTGCCTTTGTATAGCATTAATAAGCATTAATGTACAGTTGTCTTGGTGCGTCTGGTGACACCTGTGTGCCTTTGTGTAGCATTAATGTACAGTTGTCTTGGTGTGTCTGGTGACATCTGTGTGCCTTTGTATAGCATTAATGTACAGTAGTCTTGGTGCGTCTGGTGACACCTGTGTGCCTTTGTATAGCATTAATGTACAGTAGTCTTGGTGCGTCTGGTGACACCTGTGTGCCTTTGTGTAGCATTAATGTACATTAGTCTTGGTGCGTCTGGTGACACCTGTGTGCCTTTTTATAGCATTAATGTACAGTAGTCTTGGTGTGTCTGGTGACATCTGTGTGCCTTTGTATAGCATTAATGTACAGTAGTCTTGGTGTGTCTGGTGACATCTGTGTGCCTTTTTATAGCATTAATGTACAGTAGTCTTGGTGTGTCTGGTGACATCTGTGTGCCTTTTTATAGCATTAATGTACAGTAGTCTTGGTGCGTCTGGTGACACCTGTGTGCCTTTGTGTAGCATTAATGTACATTAGTCTTGGTGCGTCTGGTGACACCTGTGTGCCTTTTTATAGCATTAATGTACATTAGTCTTGGTGCGTCTGGTGACACCTGTGTGCCTTTTTATAGCATTAATGTACAGTAGTCTTGGTGCGTCTGGTGACACCTGTGTGCCTTTGTATAGCATTAATAAGCATTAATGTACAGTAGTCTTGGTGTGTCTGGTGACACCTGTGTGCCTTTGTATAGCATTAATGTACAGTAGTCTTGGTGCGTCTGGTGATACCTGTGTGCCTTTGTATAGCATTAATAAGCATTAATGTACAGTAGTCTTGGTGCGTCTGGTGACACCTGTGTGCCTTTTTATAGCATTAATAAGCATTAATGTACAGTAGTCTTGGTGCGTCTAGTGACATCTGTGTGCCTTTTTATAGCATTAATAAGCATTAATGTACAGTTGTCTTGGTGAGTCTGGTGACACCTGTGTGCCTTTGTATAGAATTAATAAGCATTAATGTACAGTTGTCTTGGTGCGTCTGGTGACATCTGTGTGCCTTTGTGTAGCATTAATGTACAGTAGTCTTGGTGCGTCTGGTGACACCTGTGTGCCTTTGTGTAGCATTAATAAGCATTAATGTACAGTAGTCTTGGTGCGTCTGGTGACACCTGTGTGCCTTTGTATAGCATTAATGTACAGTAGTCTTGGTGCGTCTGGTGACATCTGTGTGCCTTTGTGTAGCATTAATAAGCATTAATGTACAGTAGTCTTGGTGCGTCTGGTGACATCTGTGTGCCTTTGTATAGCATTAATGTACAGTAGTCTTGGTGAGTCTGGTGACACCTGTGTGCCTTTGTATAGCATTAATGTACAGTAGTCTTGGTGCGTCTGGTGACGTGTGTGCCTTTGTATAGCATTAATGTACAGTAGTCTTGGTGCGTCTGGTGACACCTGTGTGCCTTTGTATAGCATTAATGTACAGTAGTCTTGGTGCGTCTGGTGACATCTGTGTGCCTTTGTGTAGCATTAATAAGCATTAATGTACAGTAGTCTTGGTGCGTCTGGTGACATCTGTGTGCCTTTGTATAGCATTAATGTACAGTAGTCTTGGTGAGTCTGGTGACACCTGTGTGCCTTTGTATAGCATTAATGTACAGTAGTCTTGGTGCGTCTGGTGACGTGTGTGCCTTTGTATAGCATTAATGTACAGTAGTCTTGGTGCGTCTGGTGACACCTGTGTGCCTTTGTGTAGCATTAATAAGCATTAATGTACAGTAGTCTTGGTGCGTCTGGTGACACCTGTGTGCCTTTGTGTAGCATTAATAAGCATTAATGTACAGTAGTCTTGGTGTGTCTGGTGACACCTGTGTGCCTTTTTATAGCATTAATAAGCATTAATGTACAGTAGTCTTGGTGCGTCTGGTGACATCTGTGTGCCTTTGTATAGCATTAATGTATAGTAGTCTTGGTGAGTCTGGTGACACCTGTGTGCCTTTTTATAGTATTAATAAGCATTAATGTACAGTAGTCTTGGTGCGTCTGGTGACATCTGTGTGCCTTTGTATAGCATTAATAAGCATTAATGCACAGTAGTCTTGCTGTGTCTGGTGACACCTGTGTGCCTTTGTGTAACATTAATGTACAGTAGTCTCGGTGCGTCTGGTGACATCTGTGATCCTTTGTATAGCATTAATAAGCATTGATGTACAGTAGTCTTGGTGCGTCTGGTGACACCTGTGTGCCTTTTTATAGCATTAATAAGCATTAATGTACAGTAGTCTTGGTGCGTCTGGTGACACCTGTGTGCCTTTGTATAGCATTAATAAGCATTAATGTACAGTAGTCTTGGTGCGTCTGGTGACATCTGTGTGCCTTTGTGTAGCATTAATGTACAGTAGTCTTGGTGCGTCTGGTGACACCTGTGTGCCTTTGTATAGCATTAATAAGCATTAATGTACAGTAGTCTTGGTGCGTCTGGTGACATCTGTGTGCCTTTGTATAGCATTAATAAGCATTAATGCACAGTAGTCTCGGTGAGTCTGGTGACACCTGTGTGCCTTTGTATAGCATTAATAAGCATTAATGCACAGTAGTCTCGGTGAGTCTGGTGACATCTGTGTGCCTTTGTATAGCATTAATAAGCATTAATGCACAGTAGTCTCAGTGAGTCTGGTGACATCTGTGTGCCTTTGTATAGCATTAATAAGCATTAATGCACAGTAGTCTTGCTGTGTCTGGTGACACCTGTGTGCGTTTGTGTAGCATTAATGTACAGTAGTCTTGGTGCGTCTGGTGACATCTGTGATCCTTTGTATAGCATTAATAAAAATTAATGTACAGTAGTCTTGGTGCGTCTGGTGACACCTGTGTGCCTTTTTATAAGCATTAATGTACATTAGTCTTGGTGCGTCTGGTGACACCTCTGTGCCTTTGTGTAGCATTAATGTACAGTAGTCTTGGTGCGTCTGGTGACACCTGTGTGCCTTTTTATAGCATTAATAAGCATTAATGTACAGTAGTCTTTGTGCGTCTGGTGACACCTGTGTGCCTTTGTATAGCATTAATGGACAGTAGTCTTGGTGCGTCTGGTGACATCTGTGTGCCTTTGTATAGCATTAATGTACAGTAGTCTTGGTGAGTCTGGTGACACCTGTGTGCCTTTTTATAGTATTAATAAGCATTAATGTACAGTAGTCTTGGTGCGTCTGGTGACATCTGTGTGCCTTTGTATAGCATTACTAAGCATTAATGCACAGTAGTCTTGCTGTGTCTGGTGACACCTGTGTGCCTTTGTGTAACATTAATGTACAGTAGTCTCGGTGCGTCTGGTGACATCTGTGATCCTTTGTATAGCATTATTAAGCATTGATGTACAGTAGTCTTGGTGCGTCTGGTGACACCTGTGTGCCTTTTTATAGCATTAATAAGCATTAATGTACAGTAGTCTTGGTGCGTCTGGTGACACCTGTGTGCCTTTGTATAGCATTAATAAGCATTAATGTACAGTAGTCTTGGTGCGTCTGGTGACATCTGTGTGCCTTTGTGTAGCATTAATGTACAGTAGTCTTGGTGCGTCTGGTGACACCTGTGTGCCTTTGTATAGCATTAATAAGCATTAATGTACAGTAGTCTTGGTGCGTCTGGTGACATCTGTGTGCCTTTGTATAGCATTAATAAGCATTAATGCACAGTAATCTCGGTGAGTCTGGTGACACCTGTGTGCCTTTGTATAGCATTAATAAGCATTAATGCACAGTAGTCTCGGTGAGTCTGGTGACATCTGTGTGCCTTTGTATAGCATTAATAAGCATTAATGCACAGTAGTCTCAGTGAGTCTGGTGACATCTGTGTGCCTTTGTATAGCATTAATAAGCATTAATGCACAGTAGTCTTGCTGTGTCTGGTGACACCTGTGTGCGTTTGTGTAGCATTAATGTACAGTAGTCTTGGTGCGTCTGGTGACATCTGTGATCCTTTGTATAGCATTAATAAGCATTAATGTACAGTAGTCTTGGTGCGTCTGGTGACACCTGTGTGCCTTTTTATGGCATTAATAAGCATTAATGTACATTAGTCTTGGTGCGTCTGGTGACACCTCTGTGCCTTTGTGTAGCATTAATGTACAGTAGTCTTGGTGCGTCTGGTGACACCTGTGTGCCTTTTTATAGCATTAATAAGCATTAATGTACAGTAGTCTTGGTGCGTCTGGTGACACCTGTGTGCCTTTGTATAGCATTAATGGACAGTAGTCTTGGTGCGTCTGGTGACACCTGTGTGCCTTTGTGTAGCATTAATGTACAGTAGTCTTGGTGCGTCTGGTGACACCTCTGTGCCTTTGTGTAGCATTAATGTACAGTAGTCTTGGTGCGTCTGGTGACACCTGTGTGCCTTTTTATAGCATTAATAAGCATTAATGTACAGTAGTCTTGGTGCGTCTGGTGACATGTGTGTGCCTTTGTGTAGCATTAATGTACAGTAGTCTTGGTGCGTCTGGTGACACCTGTGTGCCTTTGTGTAGCATTAATGTACAGTAGTCTCGGTGCGTCTGGTGACACCTGTGTGCCTTTGTGTAGCATTAATGTACAGTAGTCTTGCTGTGTCTGGTGACACCTGTGTGCCTTTGTGTAGCATTAATGTACAGTAGTCTTGGTGCGTCTGGTGACATCTGTGATCCTTTGTATAGCATTAATAAGCATTAATGTACAGTAGTCTTGATGAGTCTGGTGACACCTGTGCAGTGATGTGCAGTCACTAGAGGCAGGTGAGGCAGTGCTTCACCTCTCATATGAGCAAAAATATATTTTTTTTATTGGCTTTAAAAAAAAAATTGTAATTTTTTTCCCCCAGCATTTTTTTTCTCACCTACTGGATGCAAGTGGTTAAGATCATTGCATGGCCCATTAACTGCTTATTTGAGGCAGCCCTATTTGGGCTGAACCAATCCAGCGAGGGCCATTAGTAAGTGGAACATAGGGTTGGGGCTGGATGTTAAATCATATAAAACAAAACAAAAACGGAAAAAAACAACTTTCATATATTTTGTTGCTGTCCTGTGAACCTGCTAGCTTTGCTAAAGTGAAAAAGAGAGTTCTGTTCTTCCCCTCTAAGTGCAGTGGAATGTGCCACTGTCACTTCCTGAATCCTTACAGAGCAGGAAGAGAGAGGCACAGAGAGCAATGTTTCTGTTCAGCCACATCTTATTAAAGTAAGATTTTACTGAAAGGGATTCTGTTAGTGAAAATGATAATTTAATGAATGTGGTTTAGTGTTTGTTTACTCTTTTACAGCAAAGGATCGTTTTTGTATTTTGTTTACTCAAACTTTACACCCACTAACTTAGCAGCTTGCCTCTGTACTTTACACTAAATTATAGACTAATTTTCTGAACTCTCTGTAGCTCTGCTGTTTTATTACTTTAAAATGCAGTGGTTCCCCCCCCCTTGTGTGTGTGTGAGTGTGTGTGTGTCTCTCTCTATCTATCCATCTCTCTCCTTATGTGTTGTTCTCCCCCATGGTCTCTTTTTCTCTCTGTCTCTCTTCCTCCCCCTCTGACTCTCATCCCTTATGTAATGAAAGAATCTATAAGCATAATTTGCAGCATTAAAGTAAAAAGTATGTTTTAAACATATTTTAATGGGCATGGATTTCTAGATCTCTTAATCAGAGCAAGCCTTGTGTTATCTGGCAAGAGTTTCTGTTACAATCCTTTTAGACTAAAATCAGATGTTTACTAAGTTGACCAGTTTTCCAAGACACCATTTAAAGGGACATGAAACCCATATGCAAATTTAAAGGGACACTGAACCCAAATTTTTTCTCTCATGATTCAGATAGAGCATGCAATTTTAAGCAACTTTCTAATTTCCTCCTATTATCAATTTTTCTTCATTCTCTTGCTATCTTTATTTGAAAAAGAAAGTATCTAAGCTATTTGTTTGGTTCAGTACCATGGAAAGCACTTGTTTATTGATGGATAAATGTATCCATCAATCAGCAAGAACAACCCAGGTTGTTCACCAAAAATGGGCCGGCATCTAAACATACATTTTTGCATTTCAAATAAAGATACCAAGAGAATGAAGAAAATTTGATAATAGGAGTAAATTAGAAAGTTGCTTAAAATTGCATGCTCTATTTGAATCATGAAAGAAAATTTTTGGGTTCAGTGTCCCTTTAAATAACTTTCCAATTTACATCTAATATCTAATTTTCTTCATTCTTTTGATGTCCTTTGTTGAAAATCATATCTAAATATGCTCAGTAGCTGCTGATTGGTGGCTGCACATAGATACCTCATGTGATTGGGTCACCCATGTGCATTGCTATTTCTTCAACAAAGGATATCTAAAGAATAAAGGCGTATCCTAGCCACTGCCTCACCAGCCTCTGACGTCACTGCACGTCACTGCACCTGTGTGCCTTTGTGTAGCATTAATGTACAGTAGTCTTGGTGCGTTTGGTGACACCTGTGTGCCTTTGTGTAGCATTAATAAGCATTAATGTACAGTAGTCTTGGTGCGTCTGGTGATACCTGTGTGCCTTTTTATAGCATTAATGTACAGTAGTCTTGGTGCGTCTGGTGATACCTGTGTGCCTTTGTTTAGCATTAATGTACAGTAGTCTTGGTGCGTCTGGTGACATCTGTGATCCTTTGCGTAGCATTAATGTACAGTAGTCTCGGTGCGTCTGGTGACATCTGTGTGCCTTTTTATAGCATTAATGTACAGTAGTCTTGGTGTGTCTGGTGACATCTGTGTGCCTTTGTAAAGCATTAATGTACAGTAGTCTTGGTGCGTCTGGTGACATCTGTGTGCCTTTGTAAAGCATTAATGTACAGTAGTCTTGGTGTGTCTGGTGACATCTGTGTGCCTTTGTAAAGCATTAATGTACAGTAGTCTTGGTGTGTCTGGTGACATCTGTGTGCCTTTGTAAAGCATTAATGTACAGTAGTCTTGGTGTGTCTGGTGACACCTGTGTGCCTTTGTAAAGCATTAATGTACAGTAGTCTTTGGTGCGTCTGGTGACATCTGTGTGCCTTTTTATAGCATTAATGTACAGTAGTCTTGGTGCGTCTGGTGACACCTGTGTGCCTTTTTATAGCATTAATGTACAGTAGTCTTGGTGCGTCTGGTGACATCTGTGTGCCTTTTTATAGCATTAATAAGTATTAATGTACAGTTGTCTTGCTGTGTCTGGTGACACCTGTGTGCCTTTGTATAGAATTAATAAGCATTAATGTACAGTAGTCTTGGTGCGTCTGGTGACATCTGTGATCCTTTGTATAGCATTAATAAGCATTAATGTACAGTTGTCTTGCTGTGTCTGGTGACACCTGTGTGCCTTTGTGTAGCATTAATGTACAGTAGTCTTGCTGTGTCTGGTGACACCTGTGTGCCTTTGTATAGCATTAATGTACAGTAGTCTTGGTGCGTCTGGTGACACCTGTGTGCCTTTGTATAGCATTAATGTACAGTAGTCTTGGTGCGTCTGGTGACACCTGTGTGCCTTTGTATAGCATTAATGTACAGTAGTCTTGGTGCGTCTGGTGACATCTGTGTGCCTTTTTATAGCATTAATGTACAGTAGTCTTGGGGCGTATGGTGACACCTGTGTGCCTTTGTATAGCATTAATAAGCATTAATATACAGTAGTCTTGGTGCGTCTGGTGACATCTGTGTGCCTTTTTATAGCATTAATGTACAGTAGTCTTGGTGAGTCTGGTGACATCTGTGTGCCTTTTTATAGCATTAATGTACAGTAGTCTTGGTGCGTCTGGTGACACCTGTGTGCCTTTTTATAGCATTAATGTACAGTAGTCTTGGTGAGTCTGGTGACATCTGTGTGCCTTTTTATAGCATTAATGTACAGTAGTCTTGGTGCGTCTGGTGACATCTGTGTGCCTTTGTATAGCATTAATGTACAGTAGTCTCGGTGCGTCTAGTGACACCTGTGTGCCTTTGTATAGCATTAATAAGCATTAATGTACGGTTGTCTTGGTGAGTCTGGTGACATCTGTGTGCCTTTTTATAGCATTAATGTACAGTAGTCTTGGTGTGTCTGGTGACACCTGTGTGCCTTTGTATAGCATTAATGTACAGTAGTCTTGGTGTGTCTGATGACACCTGTGTGC
>NC_069502.1:1231423775-1231431275 GCF_027579735.1 Bombina bombina
TCAGGCACCACATCAAGGTCCTTTCCATTGCCTGAGTCCCTAACACAGCCACACCATCATGCAAGCTCACAAAGCCAAACAGACTGAGAACAAAGAAGGGGTGCACAGGTGGATGTAATCACCCAGAGAAAATACAAAACATGGAAGGGAACTGCACTCCAAGACCGGACCAGGTACACATCCCGTGACTCAGCAACATCCAGCCCTGGGTGCTAAATAGTACTCCAAAAAAGCTGTGATGTCACCAGAGCCACAGGCAGTTAACCCCAGTCCGGAATGGGTGCAAGAAACAAGGGGGATTACAAACAAAAAGTAATACAACACATAGAAACACCCAGCACTCACCAGCTAGCTCACAGCTAAGATAAAATCACAACTGGAAAGGTTAGTTACCGCATCTGGCCAAATGGGAAAGCTCAGGCACCACATCAAGGTCCTTTCCATTGCCTGAGTCCCTAACACAGCCACACCATCATGCGAGCTCACAAAGCCAAACAGACTGAGAACAAAGAAGGGGTGCACAGGTGGATGTAATCACCCAGAGAAAATACAAAACATGGAAGGGAACTGCACTCCATTCCGGACTGGGGTTAACTGCCTGTGGCTCTGGTGACATCACAGCTTTTTTGGAGTGCTATTTAGCACCCAGGGCTGGATGTTGCTGAATCACAGGATGTGTACCTGGTCTGGTCTTGGAGTGCAGTTCCCTTCCATGTTTTGTATTTTCTCTGGGTGATTACATCCACCTGTGCACCCCTTCTTTGTTCTCAGTCTGTTTGGCTTTGTGAGCTCGCATGATGGTGTGGCTGTGTTAGGGACTCAGGCAATGGAAAGGACCTTGACATGGTGCCTGAGCTTTCCCATTTGGCCAGATGCGGTAACTAACCTTTCCAGTTGTGATTTTATCTTAGCTGTGAGCTAGCTGGTGAGTGCTGGGTGTTTCTATGTGTTGTATTACTTTTTGTTTGTAATCCCCCTTGTTTCTTGCACCCATTCCGGACTGGGGTTAACTGCCTATGGCTCTGGTGACATCACAGCTTTTTTGAAGTGCTATTTAGCACCCAGGGCTAGATGTTGCTGAGTCACAGGATGTGTACCTGGTCCGGTCTTGGAGTGCAGTTCCCTTCCATGTTTTATATATGAGGAAGGGGTGAAGGCCCCGAAACGTCACCACCGAATAAACTGATTTGTTGTGTTTAAATCCAGTAAGTGCTTATCTTTGGACTGATTGAATATATTGTTAAGCACCCTGGTCTGAGTTTGGGTTGGCTAGTGAGAGTGCACTTATCTGGAGTCTATATATATATATATATATATATATATATATATATATACACACACACAGATATATATATATATATATATATATATATATATATATATATATATACTCAAAAAATGGTGTAAGTGCACTCTCACCAGCTCATTGCAACTGTCAGGGTGCTTTAGAGGTAGTTTGTAATAATGTGAAAAAAGGAAGCACTCACTGAGCTTACTCCAACGGTGATAAGCAAGTTTAATGAAAAATAAGTGACGTTTCGGGATAGCAACAGTCCCTTCCTCTGACCAATTAACAAAGTGAAAAACAGCCTTTAAATAGGCTCCAAATCACCCTCCCCACAGGATTGACCAATAGCGGCCATATATCCAACACACCCCTCTTTGTGACCAATCAGAATGAATAATACATGTGTTAACATTTGCATAGTGAAAATAATAATGTACAAAACAGAATAAAATTTAGATAAAATCATGCCCTGAATAGTCGCTGCAATGAGGCAATCGCACTCGTGTCTGATACAAGGCAAACAGGCTACTGGAAAAACGAACTCAAAGTAGAAAATCAGCAAATAAGGTGATGATCGAAATCCGACCAATCAGCATCCTTCTTGTAGCTACAACAAATACGTCAATGAAGTGTAACTAAGGATGACGCCCCTGGTCACTAAGGATGCCTTAGGTAATCACCCGTCAACACCAAAATAGAGTACAGCGTCTGAACAATTCATCTAAATCCCGCGGCCATCCCTCTTGCAGAGATTCTTTAATGGACCGCTTTTTCTCTTTGCCCATAGCATCAGATCGTTCAGCGTGACACCGCACTATCACTCCCCATCCTCCAGTCTAACTCAAATCTCATATCTATCGGGCTCCACCGCCAATCCCTATCTCCAAGTTATAGACACAAGTGCTGAATAAAATAAATGAAATGTACCTTATCACACTCAAAAAACCAGTGTGTACTATACCATAACCCCAAAAGAAAACAAAGTGCCGATATTGGGCCAATCAGAGAAGAAGCAAAGGCGTGTCTTAGCTGAAAACCCTTTCCGATAAGATACCAGCGGTCAGTGGGGGTTATACATATCACCTGTCAAGACACAACTCACTGTCAGTGGAATAAAATTAAAGATAAAGATGAATTAGCATTTAGCGTTATTGATACATAAAGCAACAATCAGCCTGTACATACTGCCTCAAAGGCCATCACAAATGGACCGCATGCCCATAGCCTCAAATCGTTCAGCGTGACAGCGCACTATCACTCCCTATCGTCCGATCAAACTCAAAGCTAATGTCTATCAGGCTCCACCACCAATCCCTATCTCCAAGTTATAGACCCCAATGCTTAATAAAATATACCTGATCACACTCAAACGACAGTGCATACTGTAACATAGCCCCAAAAGAAACAAAGTGACGATATTCGGCCAATCAGAGAAGTAAAAAAGGCGTGTCTTAGCTGAAAACCCTTTCCGATAGGATACCAGCGGTCAGTGGGCGTACAACCCACAAAACACATACCGCCTGTCAGAATGCCACTTGCTGTCAGTGGAATAAAACTAAAGATAAATTAGTATTTAGCATTATTAGTACATAAAGCAACAATCAGCCTGTGCATACTGCCTCAGAGCCCATCACAAATACCAATTTACGACCAATCCAAAAAACAAAACAAAAAAAAAACCCATAAAGTGACAGACATGCTTAACAGAAGCATATCAGGCTAAATAGCTATTTACATAAGATATCCTTGGCAAATAGATAAGCCACAAAGCCTACACAACAAATGCCCCAACACTATCAAAACATAAAAATATAAAAAATATATATAAAAAAATATATAAAAATATAAAAACCAAACTGACCAAAGGCAGTCGTATACCCTGAGTCCATTGACCAAGCACCTTTAAATGTGCAATACACCCCCTATGTTATCCACAAGTAAAGGATATATACATAAATCATACGTAATAGTTATACTCCAGAAGAATATATAAAGGAAAGTAAAATAACATGACAAGTAAAATAACATAAACCACCTCTAGCTGTTGTCAACATAAATAAATCAACTACAGGAAGTGCAGAATTATTAGGCAAGTTGTATTTTTGAGGATTAATTTTATTATTGAACAACAACCATGTTCTCAATGAACCCCAAAAAATCATTAATATCAAAGCTGAATAGTTTTGGAAGTAGTTTTTAGTTTGTTTTTAGTTATAGCTATTTTAGGGGGATATCTGTGTGTGCAGGTGACTATTACTGTGCATAATTATTAGGCAACTTAACAAAAAACAAATATATACCCATTGCAATTATTTATTTTTACCAGTGAAACCAATGTAACATCTCAACATTCACAAATATACATTTCTGACATTCAAAAACAAAACAAAAACAAATCAGTGACCAATATAGCCACCTTTCTTTGCAAGGACACTCAAAAGCCTGCCATCCATGGATTCTGTCAGTGTTTTGATCTGTTCACCATCAACATTGCGTGCAGCAGCAACCACAGCCTCCCAGACACTGTTCAGAGAGGTGTACTGTTTTCCCTCCTTGTAAATCTCACATTTGATGATGGACCACAGGTTCTCAATGGGGTTCAGATCAGGTGAACAAGGAGGCCATGTCATTAGATTTTCTTCTTTTATACCCTTTCTTGCCAGCCACGCTGTGGAGTACTTGGACGCGTGTGATGGAGTATTGTCCTGCATGAAAATCATGTTTTTCTTGAAGGATGCAGACTTCTTCCTGTACCACTGCTTGAAGAAGGTGTCTTCCAGAAACTGGCAGTAGGACTGGGAGTTGAGCTTGACTCCATCCTCAACCCGAAAAGGCCCCACAAGCTCATCTTTGATGATACCAGCCCAAACCAGTACTCCACCTCCACCTTGCTGGCGTCTGAGTCGGACTGGAGCTCTCTGCCCTTTACCAATCCAGCCACGGGCCCATCCATCTGGCCCATCAAGACTCACTCTCATTTCATCAGTCCATAAAACCTTAGAAAAATCAGTCTTGAGATATTTCTTGGCCCAGTCTTGACGTTTCAGCTTGTGTGTCTTGTTCAGTGGTGGTCGTCTTTCAGCCTTTCTTACCTTGGCCATGTCTCTGAGTATTGCACACCTTGTGCTTTTGGGCACTCCAGTGATGTTGCAGCTCTGAAATATGGCCAAACTGGTGGCAAGTGGCATCTTGGCAGCTGCACGCTTGACTTTTCTCAGTTCATGGGCAGTTATTTTGCGCCTTGGTTTTTCCACACGCTTCTTGCGACCCTGTTGACTATTTTGAATGAAACGCTTGATTGTTCGATGATCACGCTTCAGAAGCTTTGCAATTTTAAGAGTGCTGCATCCCTCTGCAAGATATCTCACTATTTTTTACTTTTCTGAGCCTGTCAAGTCCTTCTTTTGACCCATTTTGCCAAAGGAAAGGAAGTTGCCTAATAATTATGCACACCTGATATAGGGTGTTGATGTCATTAGACCACACCCCTTCTCATTACAGAGATGCACATCACCTAATATGCTTAATTGGTAGTAGGCTTTCGAGCCTATACAGCTTGGAGTAAGACAACATGCATAAAGAGGATGATGTGGTCAAAATACTCATTTGCCTAATAATTCTGCACTCCCTGTATATAGAAAAGGTGAAAAAGCTCACACCAATAGAGGTGATAACTATGTTAATGTGGCTAAGCGTTGTCACAGAGCATCTCACACGATAATCAAACAAAACCCTAAAAGATAATACCTATAGTATAATCACCGGAGTGTTGAAGATCAAGAGGCAATAAGGTAGATGTGCAGACATACTACAACCAGCCCCATTGTATCAGACCTAGAGCACGATAAACCCCCGAGCGACCTCAAATAGGGTATCTAGTTACACAATAAAGACAGTGCTGTGACATGTGTATTAAAAATTTGCAAAATATAACATAAAATAATAAAAACAAATATTGGCACAATGAGAACTGACAAAAGACCAACAATATAGAGAGGGACATCATGTCAACTAGACAAGTCTAGGAGGACCCCTAGAGTTAGAACCAATAATTCACGAACAGCTAGCCTAATGGGGTTGTAGAAAAGATCCAAAAAGATATCTTCCAGGAATGGAACATGGACTCTCCTGAAAAAGTGGAACATGAAGGTCGTGGACCCCCCCCAAAAGCTAAAATTTCTGAGCTCTCAAGGGTCACATCACTCTCACCGATCTACCTTTAGCATCCCCAACGAGAGACTAAGGAGAGAGAGTGTGTATGCAGCTTGAATCCCCCAGACAATAGATGGATCATGAACTCTCATTGAAATAAACAGTAAACACCCAAAGGTGTTCATAGATAGCATTGCCATCCAGTATGTGTGTTAAGACCCCTGGGGTGCAGAGTGCCAAGTTCATATATCCATCTTGATTCTTTGCGTAGCAGCATGTTATCTCTGTCTCCTCCCCTTCTTGGAATGGGTACGTGATCAATGAGTCTGAACCTCAAGTCGTTGACTGAGTGTTCTGCTTCTAAGAAGTGCCTAGCTACCGGCTGGTCTGCCTTGCCGCTTTGTATGGCTAAGCGGATACTTGACCTATGGTTGGCCATCCTTATTCTGACGTCGTCTGTTGTTTTGCCTATGTAGAATTTGCCACAAGGGCAATTCAGGAGATATACTACAAATTGAGTAGTGCAAGTTAGAAAATACTTGATCTCATACGATCTATTGCTTTCTGGATGGCGAAAATGTGTACCAGTTAGCATCCCACTGCAAGTCACACAACTAATGCAGCGGTAGCAACCTTTCTTTTTTGTTTTAAGAAAAAAACAGCAAATATTCCAAGAGCGCCAACTAGAGGCAAAGGAAAATTCTAACAAATGAATCAATAATTATCAAACATTTATTCAACATATAGTTAATAACATGGATCCATGTAACATAAATACTAAAATGAGCTAAAAATACATAGTACTAACAAATAAATAATAATTGCTAAAAACACAATATAAGGGTATGTCACCAATTACGGGGATATACAAGGTAAGAGTCATATAAAATGATCTTTGAGGAGAAGATGGTCCAATAAGTCAAATGATTTCTAGGCCTGTTAAAGAGGCCGAAACGCGTTGACATTTTGGTGAGCATTATTTCATTATTTCCTGCTTTTTGAAACTTTATTGCACTATGTTATTTTTTTAATTTACAGGGATTACCAGAGTTTATATTGAAAAGAAAAAGTAAAGTCATCTAGCTCAAAGAGTTCATTACCATCATTCATATGGATCTAGCCACAAGGAGGATTATTCATTAACATTTAATAACTGAAACTTTCACCTGGATTATATTATATATACACTATTTTCAATCTATATATTTTTTCACCCGGATTTTACATACACACCGTTTTATTTTTTCATCTTTTGATTTTTAAGCATCTTTTTTCACACACTTTTATTTGTGTCACTTATTTTTGACACTTATTGATTTAGGCGATCCCCCATTTTTAAGTTTTAAATATATTTTTTATATATATTTTTTACACTTTTATATATATTTTTTCACACATCTTTTTTCACACATTCTCTCCAAGAGTTTTTTCAAAAGGTCTTTTATCATCAGTTTATTTTTATATTTGAGTTTTTCACTGGATTTATTCACTGGACTTTTTTGATTTTTTATATATATATATATATATACATTATTTTATACCAAGAAATCATTTGACTTATTGGACCATCTTCTCCTCAAAGATCATTTTATATGACTCTTACCTTGTATATCCCCGTAATTGGTGACATACCCTTATATTGTGTTTTTAGCAATTATTATTTATTTGTTAGTACTATGTATTTTTAGCTCATTTTAGTATTTATGTTACATGGATCCATGTTATTAACTATATGTTGAATAAATGTTTGATAATTATTGATTCATTTGTTAGAATTTTCCTTTGCCTCTAGTTGGCGCTCTTGGAATATTTGCTGTTTTTTTCGTGTTCTCATTAGGGTAAGCTAGATACCCTTTATCCAGGAGCTATAAGGAACTAGGTTGAGCGCTGTTAGATATTTTGTACTCTTTTTTGTTTTAAGCCATGTTACGTGTACCTTCAGGGTTGACGTCAGCCTTAACCAGATAATCTCTGAGGTTTCTTCCCCGCCTGAAGCCCCTCCTGGGTGCTCTCCAATTTTTGAATGGTAAAGTATGGTCAGCTTCGACTAGTTTCCATTC
>NC_069502.1:1231436275-1231441275 GCF_027579735.1 Bombina bombina
ATTACTGCGCAGTTGTTTTTTGAGAGCAGGGCATGCAGATGCATGTGTGAGGATCTGAAATTTACTGGAAAAGCTTCTAGAAGGCGTCAATTGGTATCGTATTCCCCTCTGGGCTTGGTTGGGTCTCAGCAAAGGCTATAGCTGGGACTGTATAGGGGTTAAATTTGGTGTGCAAATTATTTTAAGGGTTAAAGCTCTGAAATTTGGTGTGCAATACTCTTAATGCTTTAAGACACTGTGGTGAAATTTTGGTAATTTTTGAACAATTCCTTCATACTTTTTCACATATTCAGTAATAAAGTGTTTTCTGTTTAAAATTTAAAGAGACAGTAACGGTTTTGTTTTAAAACGTTTTTTGTGCTTTGTTGACAAGTTTAAGCCTGTTTAACATGTCTGTGCCTTCAGATAAGCTATGTTCTATATGTATGAAAGCCAATGTGTCTCCCCATTTAAATTTATGTGATAATTGTGCCATAGCGTCCAAACAAAGTAAGGACAGTACTGCCACAGATAATGAAATTGCCCAAGATGATTCCTCAGATGAGGGGAGTAAACATGATACTACATCATCTCCTACTGTGTCTACACCAGTTTTGCCCACACAGGAGGCCCCTAGTACATCTAGTGCGCCAATGCTTATTACCATGCAACAATTAACGGCTGTAATGGATAACTCCATAGCAAATATTTTATCCAAAATGCCTACTTATCAGAGAAAGCACGATTGCTCTGTTTTAAACACTGAAGAGCAGGAGGGCGCTGATGATAATTGTTCTGTCATACCCTCACACCAATCTGAAGGGGCCATGAGGGAGGTTTTGTCAGATGGAGAAATTTCAGATTCAGGAAAAATTTCTCAACAAGCTGAACCTGATGTTGTGACATTTAAATTTAAATTAGAACATCTCCGCGCACTGCTTAAGGAGGTGTTATCTACTCTGGATGATTGTGTCAACTTGGTCATTCCAGAGAAATTATGCAAGATGGACAAGTTCCTAGAGGTTCCGGTGCACCCCGACGCTTTTCCTATACCCAAGCGGGTGGCGGACATAGTAAATAAGGAGTGGGAAAAGCCCGGCATACCTTTTGTTCCCCCCCCTATATTTAAGAAATTATTTCCTATGGTCGACCCCAGAAAGGACTTATGGCAGACAGTCCCTAAGGTCGAGGGGGCAGTTTCTACTCTAAACAAATGCACTACTATTCCTATCGAAGATAGTTGTGCTTTCAAAGATCCTATGGATAAAAAATTGGAAGGTTTGCTTAAAAAGATTTTTGTACAGCAAGGTTACCTTCTACAACCCATTTCGTGCATTGTTCCTGTCACTACAGCAGCGTGGTTCTGGTTCGAGGAACTAGAAAAGTCGCTCAGTAGAGAGACTCCATATGAGGAGGTTATGGACAGAGTTCACGCACTTAAGTTGGCTAACTCTTTTATTTTAGATGCCGCTTTGCAATTAGCTAGATTAGCGGCGAAAAATTCAGGGTTTGCTATCGTGGCGCGCAGAGCGCTTTGGCTAAAGTCTTGGTCAGCGGATGTGTCATCCAAGACAAAATTGCTTAACATCCCTTTCAAAGGTAAAACTCTATTTGGACCAGAATTGAAAGAGATTATTTCAGACATCACTGGGGGAAAGGGCCACGCCCTTCCACAAGATAGGCCTTTCAAGGCAAAAAATAAGTCTAATTTTCGTTCCTTTCGCAATTTCAGGAACGGACCGGCCTCTAATTCTGCATCCTCTAAGCAAGAGGGTAATGCCTCACAACCCAAACCAGCCTGGAAACCGATGCAAGGCTGGAACAAGGGTAAGCAGGCCAAGAAGCCTGCCGCTGCTAACAATACAGCATGAAGGAGTAGCCCCCGATCCGGGACCGGATCTAGTGGGGGGCAGACTCTTTCTCTTTGCTCAGGCTTGGGCAAGAGATGTTCAGGATCCCTGAGCGCTAGAAATAGTTTCTCAAGGTTATCTCCTGGAATTCAGGGAACTACCCCCAAGGGGAAGGTTCCACATGTCTCACTTATCCTCAAACCAAATAAAGAGACAGGCGTTCTTACATTGTGTAGAAGACCTGTTAAGGATGGGAGTGATACACCCAGTTCCAATAAAGGAACAAGGAATGGGATTTTATTCCAATCTGTTCGTAGTTCCCAAAAAAGAGGGAACTTTCAGACCAATTTTGGATTTGAAGATCCTAAACAAATTTCTCAGGGTACCATCGTTCAAGATGGAAACCATTCGAACGATTCTACCCACTATCCAGGAAAGTCAATTTATGACTATCGTGGATCTAAAGGATGCGTACCTACATATTCCTATCCACAAAGAACATCATCAGTTCCTAAGGTTCGCTTTTCTGGACAAGCATTACCAGTTTGTGGCCCTCCCATTCGGATTAGCCACTGCTCCAAGGATTTTTACAAAGGTACTAGGGTCCCTTCTAGCGGTTCTAAGACCGAGGGGCATTGCAGTAGTACCTTACTTGGACGACATTCTAATACAAGCGTCGTCCCGGTCAAAAGCAAAGGCTCATACAGACATCGTTCTGGCCTTTCTCAGATCACACGGATGGAAGGTGAACATAGTAAAAAGTTCTCTGTCTCCGTCGACAAGAGTTCCCTTCTTGGGAACAATAATAGATTCCTTAGAAATGAGGATTTTTCTGACAGAGGTCAGAAAATCAAAACTTCTAGTTCTTGTCAAGTTCTTCATTCTGTTCCTCGTCCTTCCATAGCGCAGTGCATGGAAGTAGTAGGTTTGATGGTTGCAGCAATGGACATAGTTCCTTTTGCACGAATTCATCTAAGACCATTACAACTGTGCATGCTCAAACAGTGGAATGGGGACTATACAGACTTGTTTCCAATGATTCAAGTAGATCAGAAGACCAGAGATTCACTCCGTTGGTGGCTGACCCTGGACCATCTGTCCCAGGGAATGAGCTTCCGCAGACCAGAGTGGGTCATTGTCACGACCGACGCCAGTCTAGTGGGCTGGGGCGCGGTCTGGGAATCCCTGAAAGCTCAGGGTCTATGGTCTCGGGAAGAGTCTCTTCTCCCGATAAACATTCTGGAACTGAGAGCGATATTCAATGCTCTCAGGGCTTGGCCTCAACTAGCAAAGGCCAGATTCATAAGGTTCCAATCAGACAACATGACGACCGTTGCGTATATCAATCATCAGGGGGGAACAAGGAGTTCCCTGGCGATGAAAGAAGTGACCAAAATAATTAAATGGGCGGAGGATCACTCCTGCCACCTGTCTGCAATCCACATCCCAGGTGTGGAAAACTGGGAGGCGGATTTTCTGAGTCGTCAGACATTCCATCCGGGGGAGTGGGAACTCCATCCGGAGATCTTTGCCCAAATAACTCAATTATGGGGCATTCCAGACATGGATCTGATGGCGTCTCGTCAGAACTTCAAGGTTCCTTGCTACGGGTCCAGATCCAGGGATCCCAAGGCGACTCTAGTAGATGCACTAGTAGCACCTTGGACCTTCAACCTAGCTTATGTATTTCCACCGTTTCCTCTCATTCCCAGGCTGGTAGCCAGGATCATTCAGGAGAGGGCCTCGGTGATCTTGATAGCTCCTGCGTGGCCACGCAGGACTTGGTATGCAGACCTGGTGAATATGTCATCGGCTCCACCATGGAAGCTACCTTTGAGACAGGACCTTCTTGTTCAGGGTCCATTCGATCATCCAAATCTGGTCTCCCTCCAGCTGACGGCTTGGAGATTGAACGCTTGATTCTATCGAAGCGTGGGTTTTCAGATTCTGTGATAGATACTCTGGTTCAGGCCAGAAAACCGGTAACTAGAAAGATTTACCATAAAATATGGAAAAGATATATCTGTTGGTGTGAATCCAAAGGATTCCCATGGAATAAGATAAAAATTCCTAAGATTCTCTCCTTTCTACAAGAAGGTTTGGAGAAAGGATTATCTGCAAGTTCTCTAAAGGGACAGATCTCTGCTTTATCTGTCTTACTACACAAAAGACTGGCAGCTGTGCCAGATGTTCAAGCATTTGTTCAGGCTCTGGTTAGGATCAAGCCTATTTACAGACCTTTGACTCCTCCCTGGAGTCTAAATCTAGTTCTTTCAGTTCTTCAAGGGGTTCCGTTTGAACCTTTACATTCCATAGATATTAAGTTACTATCTTGGAAAGTTTTGTTTTTGGTTGCAATTTCTTCTGCTAGAAGAGTTTCAGAGTTATCTGCTCTGCAGTGTTCTCCGCCCTATCTGGTGTTCCATGCAGATAAGGTGGTTTTGCGTACTAAGCCTGGTTTTCTTCCTAAGGTTGTTTCTAACAAGAATATTAACCAGGAGGAGAAGGAGTTGTACCTTCTTTATGTCCGAATCCAGTTTCAAAGAAGGAACGTTTGTTACACAATTTGGACGTAGTCCGTGCTCTAAAAATTCTATTTAGAGGCTACAAAAGATTTCAGACAAACATCTTCCTTGTTTGTTGTTTATTCTGGTAAAAGGAGAGGTCAAAAAGCGACTTCTACCTCTTTTTCCTTTTGGCTTAAAAGCAGCCTCCTGAAAGAATCACAGCTCACTCCACTAGGGCTGTGGCTTCCACATGGGCCTTCAAGAACGAGGCTTCTGTTGACCAGATATGTAAGGCAGCGACTTGGTCTTCACTGCACACTTTTGCCAAATTTTACAAATTTGTTACTTTTGCTTCTTCGGAGGCTATTTTTGGGAGAAAGGTTTTGCAAGCTGTGGTGCCTTCCGTTTAGGTAACCTGATTTGCTCCCTCCCTTCATCCATGTCCTAAAGCTTTGGTATTGGTTCCCACAAGTAAGGATGACGCCGTGGACCGGACACACCAATGTTGGAGAAAACAGAATTTATGCTTACCTGATAAATTACTTTCTCCAACGGTGTGTCCGGTCCACGGCCCGCCCTGGTTTTTTAATCAGGTCTAATGAATTATTTTCTCTAACTACAGTCACCACGGTACCATATGGTTTCTCCTATATATATTTCCTCC
>NC_069502.1:1231446275-1231463775 GCF_027579735.1 Bombina bombina
GGACTCTGTGGTAAAAATTTTGTAAAAATCGGACATTGCCTTCATTGTTTTTCAAACTATCAGTAATAAAGTGTGCTTGTTTATTATTTAAAGGGACAGTAACGCTTTTCTTTAAAAACGCTTTTATTGCATTATTAGCCTGCCAAATACTGTCTAACATGTCTATACCTTCAGATGGCCTATGTTCTGTGTGTATGAAAGCCAAGGTGGTTCCCCCTATTAATGTATGTGCAAATTGTGTCATAGCGTCCAAGCAAAGTATGGACAGTACTGCCACATTGAATAAGATTGCCCAAGATGATTCATCTAATGAAGGTAGTGGGGATAGTTCTTCATCCTCTCCTTCTGTGTCAACACCAGTTATTCCCGCGCAGGCGACACCTAGTACATCTAGTGCGCCAATGCTTGTTACTATGCAACAATTAACGGCAGTAATGGATAATTCTATAGCTAATATTTTATCCAAAATGCCAGCATATCAAAGAAAGCGTGATTGCTCAGTTTTAAATACAGCGAATGAGCAAGAGTGCGCTGATGATAATTTATCTGTCATACCCTCACACCAAAGAAAAAAGCAGGCAGGTGACAGCAGATATTAATTCATTTATTAAGGAGGTAAAAAAAGGCAACGTT
Source organism: Bombina bombina (assembly GCF_027579735.1). Taxonomy (NCBI): domain Eukaryota; kingdom Metazoa; phylum Chordata; class Amphibia; order Anura; family Bombinatoridae; genus Bombina; species Bombina bombina. Next base: position 1,231,446,909 of record NC_069502.1, read on the forward strand.
TCGGGATTAGTCTCCCTTATTCATGCCATACCTGATACAAACTAACAAGTGACTTATATACATGTATACCACTAGGTGGCGCTCAAGTGTATTTAACACTTTCTTATCCAACACTTTAACTTACTCAAAACTTAAACTTACACTTATACATTACTTATTCCATATACATGATAGTATTTCCATGATTAGTTAAATTATTATTTTCTTATCAAACCTTCACAACAATGAATTATAATTTACATCTTAACAGTAATAATCATAGAAATACTGTGAGGTCCCAGTCTCTATTCAAACATTTAGGCTCCAGACTCCCCAATTCATATATCCAATATGCTTCTTTTTGTTTTAATAGAATTTCACTATCCCCTCCTCTACGTGGGATATCAACTTTGTCAATTATTTGAAATTTCAACTGACTTATAGAATGGTTTGCTTTTATAAAGTGGGCAGCTAGGGGGGCTTTTACATTACCGGTTCTAATGTTACTCTTATGTTCAATAATTCTCTCCTTAGCGGATCTGGTAGATTCCCCTATATAGACCCCCCCACATGGACATTTAATCATATATATTATAAAAGTAGTCAAGCATGTATAATAACCTTTTATACTATATTTTTTGCCAGTGTGAGGGTGATAGAAAATTGACCCTTTATTCATGTTACTGCAACATGAACACCCTAAACAGGGATAGCAACCGGTGTTTTTTGTGGTGATATACCTAGGTTTATTTTTGTTTTTACTGCTAGGGCCAATATCAGCCTTAACCAATTTATTTTGGATATTACTACTTCTTTTAAAAGCAGACATAGGAGGGCTCTGAAATTCTAGTATAGATGGATTACAATCAGACAAAATATTCCAGTGTTTCCTGATGATGCGCTGTATTTCATTACTCTGTGCATTGTATTCTGTTACAAGAATAAGTCTATCTTTCTGATTATTTTCTTTCTTTACTCTATCCTTAGGATGCAATAAATCTGTTCTTGGAATTAATTTTACAGTTTCAATTTCTTTATTTATTAAACTCCTGGGATAGCCTCTTTCCAGGAATCTCTCACCCATCTCTGTCAGTCTCTTATTTAATATTTTTTCATCTGAGACAATTTTGCGCACTCTCAACATTTGACTGTGGGGTAGAGATTTCAGGAGTGAAGGCGGATGAGCACTTTCAAAGCGCAAAAGACTGTTGCGATCAGTCTTTTTCTTAAATAAATCAGTTTTAAATTGATTGTCTGATTTCATTACTCTCACGTCCAGGAAGTCAACTACCTCCTCACTCCAAGTCAATTTAAATTTTATATATCTTGATGATGAATTCAAATCATTCACAAACCTTTCAAGGATTCCAACTTCGCCCTACCAGATGCCGAAAATATTGTCAATATACCGCCACCAGGTGGCGCCATATTGAACAAATAATTCATTAGAGAAAACAAATTTTTCCTCAAAGAGGTTCATAAAAATATTTGCATAATTTGGGGCGACGTTGGAACCCATGGCGGTACCTTGGAGTTGGAGGAAATAGTCATCCTGGAAGAGAAAGTAGTTTCCACATAATATAATTGTCAGAAGCTGGACAAAAAAATCTATTTGTGCAGAGGTATATTGAGTGTCATTCCTTAATACATTTTCTACGGCATCAATGCCACTTGAATGTTTTATGTTCGTGTAGAGACTCTCTACATCTAAACTAAACATAATAAATTTACTGCTAGAAAGGTCTAAGGAGTCTAATTTACACACAATATCATTGGTATCTTTAATAAAGGAACTGGAACGTTCAACATAGGGTCGTAAGATCTTATCTAAAAATATTGAAATATTTGTAAAAACTGAATTGGTGCTAGCAACAATTGGGCGCCCTGGGGGATTTTTAATATCCTTATGTATTTTAGGTAGAACATACATAACAGGTGTATATGGATTATCTACCTGCAAAAAAGAAGCAACATCTTTACCTATTATCCCTTTATTTTCAGCTTTCAGAATAATCATTTTAATTTCTTTTTGTAATTTAAATACAGGATTATAGTTAAGTTTTTTATATACTGCCTTATTATTCAATTGATTTTTAATTTCATTAATATAGGCATTTTTATCTAACACCACTGTTGCTCCCCCCTTGTCCGCTCTTTTTAAAATAATCTCAGGGTGTTCTTGTAATTTCTTTAGGGCTAAATGTTGATCTATAGTCATGTTATTACCCGTCTGTTTAAAGGTATTTCCATTTATTCTATACTTTTCAACTTTTGTTTGTAGTTTAGAAATATCCTTCTGAACTAAAGTTGAAAAAGTCCCTATACTGTGATTATTTACAACCGGGTTATATTTACTTTTCTTTCTTAACCCAAACTGTTTCAAATGGATCGTAGGATTCTCATTACTTAAATTCACATTTTCTGCCCAATTCAAAGTTTTTAACTTTAAAGTTCTTATAAATCTGTGCAGGTCTTTTTGCAACGGAAAAAATTACAGTTTTTAACTGGGCAGAATGAAAGACCTTTGTTTAATAATTCAAGTTCAGGTTTAGAAAGTTCGTATTTAGAGATGTTAACAACATTATTTTTATATGTCTCTGGTGGGGTGGACGTTAGTATAGCAATATCAGAACTATTGCTTACCCTTGATAAACGGACCTCTTCCCGTTTGTCATCATGGTGGTCCCCATTTAATGTCCTCGCCTTGAACGTACTGGTCGTGCTGTTTTCTTTTTGGTTTCTTTCTTTGTTTCCTTTGAGCTGTCGCTGATGTTTGCGCCCACCTCGTCTCTGTCTGGATCTGACTCCCCTGGCGATGAATCCTGTGACTCTGTACTGCTGCCGCTTTGCATCGGCCCATGGCTCTGACGTCTTCTGGTATGCGGCGTGTATCTCCGTTGGGCGCCCTCTGGGTCATAGCGCCATCTGTACACTCTGCCGGTGGAGCAATCCGATTCATCTTGGGCAAATTTTGTGCGTTTCCTCTCCTCTATTATTTTCTTCAGCTCAGTGATCTTCATATTAGTGTCTTGTAATATTTTCTCCAACTCAGCAGTCGGTAAGTTTTTTATTAGGCTATTTTCCATTTCAGCCAGTTTGACATTTTGCTCTTCAATTTCTTTATTTAAGCACTCAACTGTTAGGACAATAATGTCCATTGAACATTTGTTCAATATATGTTCAAAGCGGTTACAATAGTCCTGGTTCTCCTTCATTAGTGTAGGTCTTGCTCCCATCCTCAAACCCCTTGGAATTCGCTTAACCCAGTGATATTCCGCCAGGGTATTCGCATGCAGGTTAAAGGCCAGGTTCTTTTTGGACAACTTTTCATATTCCTGAGTTGTATGTTCAGACGGGGCTACTTTCAGAAAGTCTCTTGACCCTTTTGTTAGAGTTGTTATTCTTGCAGCTTCTAGTTCAGAGTAAGAAAATGTGATACAGGTATCTTGTTTATCCTCCATTTTGAGAGCCAGGTGCACGAGAACAGGCAGGAACACTGTAGATTAGGTAGAGCTTTTCAGCACAACCGGCTTAGGTGCTGCACGTCACCCAGGGACCACTGCCTAAGTCCCCAGTTCAAAATTCAAAGAAAAAAGCAGGCAGGTGACAGCAGATATTAATTCATTTATTAAGGAGGTAAAAAAAGGCAACATTTCGGGATTTCGGGATTAGTCTCCCTTATTCATGCCATACCTGTGTCATAGCGTCCAAGCAAAGTATGGACAGTACTGCCACATTGAATAAGATTGCCCAAGATGATTCATCTAATGAAGGTAGTGGGGATAGTTCTTCATCCTCTCCTTCTGTGTCAACACCAGTTATGCCCGCGCAGGCGACACCTAGTACATCTAGTGCGCCAATGCTTGTTACTATGCAACAATTAACGGCAGTAATGGATAATTCTATAGCTAATATTTTATCCAAAATGCCAGCATATCAAAGAAAGCGTGATTGCTCAGTTTTAAATACAGCGAATGAGCAAGAGTGCGCTGATGATAATTTATCTGTCATACCCTCACACCAGTCAGAATTGGCAGTGAGGGAGGGTCTGTCGGAGGGAGAAATTTCTGATTCAGGAAAAGTTTCTCAACAGGCAGAACCTGATATTGTGACGTTTAAATTTAATTTAGAACATCTCCGCGCCCTGCTTAAGGAGGTGCTAACTACTCTGGACGATTGTGACTCTCTGGTCATTCCAGAAAAATTGTGCAAAATGGACAAATTCCTAGAGGTCCCTGTGCACCCTGATGCCTTTCCGATACCCAAAAGGGTGGCGGACATAGTGACTAAGGAGTGGGAAAAGCCAGGTATACCTTTTTGTTCCACCTCCTATATTCAAGAAAATGTTCCCCATTGTTGACCCCAGAAGGGACGAATGGCAAACGGTCCCTAAGGTTGAGGGGGCAGTGTCAACGTTAGTGTTACGTATCTTCTCACTGATTCTCTCAAGGAGTGAGATTATAGATTGAAGTTATTGGAGCTCAACTGCAGAATCGTATAAGAATTGATACTTATGTGTAAGAGTAGTTTGTATCAGCTCCTTAAGTATAACACTACTGAGCATGTGTTATATCAAATAAGGAAGTGAGTTTTAGTCTTGATAATCCGCAAGGTATTAGAGGATATTAGCTGGACTCATAAGAAATAAGTTTACAGTTAGTCTATGGAAATTTAGTATAGGAACAGTTCTGAAACTTATTTATGAAATTGATAGTAACAGCTGAGCGGTAAACAGTTCTGTTAGTAAATGTAAGCAGTGGAATACAACCAAGATCTTAAGTATTTGGAACGAACTCCAAACAAATAATGTTGTCAAATGTGAGAGTCTTATGTCACAGATATAGGTAGGCTTTTATCAATTACCTCTCCTGTAGTGCTTGAGTAACACTGGGTTTTGCTGCAGCATCCGAGCAGCATATGCAGATCAACAGCGTTTAGGAAGGAAGAGAGCGGGTCAGTTGAGACACGCTGAATCTTGCAGAGTTCCGGTGAGTCACTGTGTGTGAGACGGCTCCGTTGTAGCGCTGCGCAGCGATAAGGCTCAGAGTCTGTTGATCACTTAAACAGCAGTGAAGTGGAAATGTGGAGGAAACTTTACAATCCAGTAGCGATTGGTAGGAATCAGGTAGGTGACAAATGAGCGTCAGTTAGGGTTGCTTCCCAGTAGGAATATGAGATCCAGAAATGAACATTAAAGAGACGAATTGAGGATAAGAAGTTTCTTTATCTCAAACTTTGTAATCCAAGTAGAAGTGCTCATGGAGCAGTAGCTTGCAAACTAAACAGAATACTAAGCGCCGAGCGCTGTGAGGCCAGGTGTTATATTAGCTAGGTAGGTAAGGTAACTGAGCGCTGCAGGGTCCTAAAAGGTACAGACTCTGACATCACCCCCACCTCAAGCGAGCTGTCCCACAGCTCGAGGAGCAGGGCGGTCCGGATGTCTTCGATGGAACAGAGACACCAGGCGAGGAGCATTCAAATTGGAAGCCGGTTCCCAGGTGTCATCCTCAGGTGGGTAATCCTTCCAACGTATTAGGTTTTCCACTTCTGAACCTCTGAATCTGGAATCCAAGACCGAATGAACTTCATATGAATCAGTCTCCGCTAAGGGTGAAGTAGGAGGTAGAATCAATGTAGGGTCTCGAGTGGGATTGTATGGTTTGAGCAAGGAGACATGAAATGTCGGGTGGATTTTCATGGAAAGTGGTAGGTCCAAAGTTACAGTGTTGTCATTTATGATTCGACAGACAGAAAAAGGTCCAATAAAACGGGAAGCCAACTTCTTAGACGGCACTTGAAGTCGCAAGTTTTTTGTTGAAAGCCAAACCTTGTCGCCTATGTTATACTTAGGGGACGATCTTCTACGAAGATCATAGTAATGTTTTTGGCATCCTTGAGCCTTCTGAATGTTTTGTGTGATGTTGGAGAATGCTGTTATAAGGTTTCGGCTATAATCCTCGAGTAGAGGAGAAGCAGTAGAAGGTTCTGAAGTAATGTGAAAGGTGGGATGATAACCGTAAGAGGCATAGAAGGGAGAAAGTTTAGTAGATGAATTCTTTAGATTATTATAGGCATATTCTGCCATGGGTAAATAATCGACCCAATTGTCTTGTTGTTGGTTACAATAACACCGTAGATATTCTTCTAGCCATTGATTCAACCGCTCGGTTTGGCCGTTCGTCTGTGGATGGAATGAGGTTGAATAACTGTGATTAATCTTCAACAATGAGCATAGCTTAGTCCAGAATCTCTACGTAAATTGGGTGCCTCTGTCCGTGATTATCCTAGAAGGAATTCCGTGAAGTTTTACGATATGTTGCAGGAATAGGTTAGCAGTCTCAGCAGAGGTAGGCAACTTATGATACGGAATGAAGTGTCCCATTTTTGTAAATGTATCTATCACGACTAGGACTGTCGTTTGTCTCTTGGAGGGTGGTAGCTCTACAATAAAGTCCATGGAGACTTGATCCCAAGGTCTTTGGGGTATAGGAAGAGGCATTAGAAGTCTGTATGGTTTGTTCCTGTCTGATTCGGAGGAAGCACAAATGGACCAAAAAGTTACATCGTCGATTACTGTCTGTCTCAATTTCGGCCACCAGTAAGTTCTTTGGAGTAAATCTGTTGTACGATTTACACCAGGATGTCCTGACAATGGAAGATCGTGATGGTGTTTAATAAGTGTAGTTCTTAAACTGGGGGACACATATATCCTATCATCGTGATAGTACACTCCAGATTTTTGTGTTAGTATGGTTGAAGGTAAATCCTTGTCATCTTTGTACGATGATAGTAGTTCTTCCTTGAAGCAAGAAGAGAGGCCGATAAAGTGCTCTTCAGGTATGATTGAAGTTGAGGTAAACTCGGTAAGTGGTTTGGTATGTAATCTGGATAACGCATCTGCTTTACCGTTTTTAATAGCAGGACGGTATTGTATGTGAAAATCGAATCTGGCAAAAAATAAGCACCAACGGACCTGTCTAGCGGAGAGTGTTTTGTTTGACTGCAGATATTGGAGATTTTTATGATCGGTATAGATGGTGATGGGGAATTTTGCTCCTTCTAAGAGGTGTCTCCAATTTTCTAAGGCTCTGCGTATAGCTAGTAATTCTTTGTCCCCTATTGAGTAATTCATTTCTGCTGGGCTCATGATTTTGGAAAAAAAAGAAACCGGATGCAAAGGTTCAGAGAGTGATTTTCTTTGCGATAAAACTGCTCCTGTAGCGTAGTCTGAGGAATCTACCTCTAGGATGAATTGGAGGTTGGTATCTGGGAATCGGAGTATAGGGGCAGAAGAGAATCTGGTTTTCAGAAAATTGAAAGCTGTTGTGGCTTCTTCTGTCCATGAAAAAGGAGTAGATTTGCTGGTGAGCTGGGTGAGAGGTCTGGCTATCTTCGAGAATCCCTTAATGAACTTGCGGTAATAGTTTGAGAACCCGAGAAATCTTTGCAATTCTTTTTTATCCTTAGGTTGTGGCCAATCCAGAAGCGTTTCAACCTTCTTGTGTTGCATACTGATTCCGTCTGGAGAAATTTCATAACCGAGGAAAGAGATTTGTGAGCAATGAAATTGACACTTCTCCAGCTTAGCATATAGCTTATGAACACGAAGTCGGGACAAAACCCATCGAACATGTTTTTTATGTTCTGATAGAGTTTTAGAATAAATAAGGATGTCATCCAGATACACCACAACACAGAGGTCCAACAAATCTCGAAAAACATCGTTAATAAAATGCTGGAAAGTTGCCGGCGCATTGCAAAGGCCGAATGGCATCACAAGATATTCAAATAATCTGTATCTCGTACGGAACGCAGTGAGCCATTCGTCACCTTCGCAAATGCGGACTAAATTGTAAGCCCCTCTGAGGTCAAGTTTCGTATATATGGTGGCATCTGAAAGACGTTCGATCAACTCCGGAATTAAGGGGAGCGGGTATCGATTTTTTACAGTTCTTTTATTCAGTTCGCGATAGTCGATAATAGGACGGAGTGAGCCATCCTTATTGGTCACAAAAAACATGCCCGCAGCAGCTGGAGAAGTTGAGGCTCTAATAAACCCTTTCTTTATATTTTCGTCTAGATAAACCTTGAGGTGTTGTAATTCAGGTTGGTTTAAAGGATAAACATGTCCGAATGGAATACTGGCTCCAGGTTGGAGTTCTATGGGACAGTCGTATGGGCGATGAGGTGGTAGATTTTCAGCTTCTGATTTGCTGAATACGAGTGGGAAAAGCCAGGTATACCTTTTGTTCCACCTCCTATATTCAAGAAAATGTTCCCCATTGTTGACCCCAGAAGGGACGAATGGCAAACGGTCCCCAAGGTTGAGGGGGCAGTGTCAACGTTAGTGTTACGTATCCTCTCACTGATTCTCTCAAGGAGTGAGATTATAGATTGAAGTTATTGGAGCTCAACTGTAGAATCGTATAAGAATTGATACTTATGTGTAAGAGTAGTTTGTATCAGCTCCTTAAGTATAACACTACTGAGCATGTGTTATATCAAATAAGGAAGTGAGTTTTAGTCTTGATAATCCGCAAGGTATTAGAGGATATTAGCTGGACTCATAAGAAATAAGTTCACAGTTAGTCTATGGAAATTTAGTATAGGAACAGTTCTGAAACTTATTTATGAAATTGATAGTAACAGCTGAGCGGTAAACAGTTCTGCGAGTAAATGTAAGCAGTGGAATACAACCAAGATCTTAAGTATTTGGAACGAACTCCAAACAAATAATTTTGTCAAATGTGAGAGTCTTATGTCACAGATATAGGTAGGCTTTTATCAATTACCTCTCCTGTAGTGCTTGAGTAACACTGGGTTTTGCTGCAGCATCCGAGCAGCATATGCAGATCAACAGCGTTTAGGAAGGAAGAGAGCGGGTCAGATGAGACACGCTGAATCTTGCGGAGTTCCAGTGAGTCACTGTGTGTGAGACGGCTCCGTTGTAGCGCTGCGCAGCGATAAGGCTCAGAGTCTGTTGATCACTTAAACAGCAGTGAAGTGGAAATGTGGAGGAAACTTTACAATCCAGTAGCGATTGGTAGGAATCAGGTAGGTGACAAATGAGCGTCAGTTAGGGTTGCTTCCCAGTAGGAATATGAGATCCAGAAATGAACATTAAAGAGACGAATTGAGGATAAGAAGTTTCTTTATCTCAAACTTTGTAATCCAAGTAGAAGTGCTCATGGAGCAGTAGCTTGCAAACTAAACAGAATACTAAGCGCCGAGCGCTGTGAGGCCAGGTGTTATATTAGCTAGGTAGGTAAGGTAACTGAGCGCTGCAGGGTCCTAAAAGGTACAGACTCTGACATCACCCCCACCTCAAGCGAGCTGTCCCACAGCTCGAGGAGCAGGGCGGTCCGGATGTCTTCGATGGAACAGAGACACCAGGCGAGGAGCATTCAAATTGGAAGCCGGTTCCCAGGTGTCATCCTCAGGTGGGTAATCCTTCCAACATATTAGGTATTCCACTTCTGAACCTCTGAATCTGGAATCCAAGACCGAATGAACTTCATATGAATCAGTCTCCGCTAAGGGTGAAGTAGGAGGTAGAATCAATGTAGGGTCTCGAGTGGGATTGTATGGTTTGAGCAAGGAGACATGAAATGTCGGGTGGATTTTCATGGAAAGTGGTAGGTCCAAAGTTACAGCGTTGTCATTTATGATTCGACAGACAGAAAAAGGTCCAATAAAACGGGAAGCCAACTTCTTAGACGGCACTTGAAGTCGCAAGTTTTTTGTTGAAAGCCAAACCTTGTCGCCTATGTTATACTTAGGGGACGATCTTCTACGAAGATCATAGTAATGTTTTTGGCATCCTTGAGCCTTCTGAATGTTTTGTGTGATGTTGGAGAATGCTGTTATAAGGTTTCGGCTATAATCCTCGAGTAGAGGAGAAGCAGTAGAAGGTTCTGAAGTAATGTGAAAGGTGGGATGATAACCGTAAGAGGCATAGAAGGGAGAAAGTTTAGTAGATGAATTCTTTAGATTATTATAGGCATATTCTGCCATGGGTAAATAATCGACCCAATCGTCTTGTTGTTGGTTACAATAACACCGTAGATATTCTTCTAGCCATTGATTCAACCGCTCGGTTTGGCCGTTCGTCTGTGGATGGAATGAGGTTGAATAACTGTGATTAATCTTCAACAATGAGCATAGCTTAGTCCAGAATCTCGACGTAAATTGGGTGCCTCTGTCCGTGATTATCCTAGAAGGAATTCCGTGAAGTTTTACGATATGTTGCAGGAATAGGTTAGCAGTCTCAGCAGAGGTAGGCAACTTATGATACGGAATGAAGTGTCCCATTTTTGTAAATGTATCTATCACGACTAGGACTGTCGTTTGTCTCTTGGAGGGTGGTAGCTCTACAATAAAGTCCATGGAGACTTGATCCCAAGGTCTTTGGGGTATAGGAAGAGGCATTAGAAGTCCGTATGGTTTGTTCCTGTCTGATTTGGAGGAAGCACAAATGGACCAAGAAGTTACATAGTAGATTACTGTCTGTCTCAATTTCGGCCACCAGTAAGTTCTTTGGAGTAAATCTGTTGTACGATTTACACCAGGATGTCCTGACAATGGAAGATCGTGATGGTGTTTAATAAGTGTAGTTCTTAAACTGGGGGACACATATATCCTATCATCGTGATAGTACACTCCAGATTTTTGTGTTAGTATGGTTGAAGGTAAATCCTTGTCATCTTTGTACGATGATAGTAGTTCTTCCTTGAAGCAAGAAGAGAGGCCGATAAAGCGCTCTTCAGGTATGATTGAAGTTGAGGTAAACTCGGTAGGTGGTTTGGTATGTAATCTGGATAACGCATCTGCTTTACCGTTTTTAATAGCAGGACGGTATTGTATGTGAAAATCGAATCTGGCAAAAAATAAGCACCAACGGACCTGTCTAGCGGAGAGTGTTTTGTTTGACTGCAGATATTGGAGATTTTTATGATCGGTATAGATGGTGATGGGGAATTTTGCTCCTTCTAAGAGGTGTCTCCAATTTTCTAAGGCTCTGCGTATAGCTAGTAATTCTTTGTCCCCTATTGAGTAATTCATTTCTGCTGGGCTCATGATTTTGGAAAAAAAAGAAACCGGATGCAAAGGTTCAGAGAGTGATTTTCTTTGCGATAAAACTGCTCCTGTAGCGTAGTCTGAGGAATCTACCTCTAGGATGAATTGGAGGTTGGTATCTGGGAATCGGAGTATAGGGGCAGAAGAGAATCTGGTTTTCAGAAAATTGAAAGCTGTTGTGGCTTCTTCTGTCCATGAAAAAGGAGTAGATTTGCTGGTGAGCTGGGTGAGAGGTCTGGCTATCTTCGAGAATCCCTTAATGAACTTGCGGTAATAGTTTGAGAACCCGAGAAATCTTTGCAATTCTTTTTTATCCTTAGGTTGTGGCCAATCCAGAAGCGTTTCAACCTTCTTGTGTTGCATACTGATTCCGTCTGGAGAAATTTCATAACCGAGGAAAGAGATTGGTGAGCAATGAAATTGACACTTCTCCAGCTTAGCATATAGCTTATGAACACGAAGTCGGGACAAAACCCATCGAACATGTTTTTTATGTTCTGATAGAGTTTTAGAATAAATAAGGATGTCATCCAGATACACCACAACACAGAGGTCCAACAAATCTCGAAAAACATCGTTAATAAAATGCTGGAAAGTTGCCGGCGCATTGCAAAGATATTCAAAAGATCACAAGATATTCAAATAATCCGTATCTCGTACGGAACGCAGTGAGCCATTCGTCACCTTCGCGAATGCGGACTAAATTGTAAGCCCCTCTGAGGTCAAGTTTCGTATATATGGTGGCATCTGAAAGACGTTCGATCAACTCCGGAATTAAGGGGAGCGGGTATCGATTTTTTACAGTTCTTTTATTCAGTTCGCGATAGTCGATAATAGGACGGAGTGAGCCATCCTTATTGGTCACAAAAAACATGCCCGCACCAGCTGGAGAAGTTGAGGCTCTAATAAACCCTTTCTTTATATTTTTGTCTAGATAAACCTTGAGATGTTGTAATTCAGGTTGGTTTAAAGGATAAACATGTCCGAATGGAATACTGGCTCCAGGTTGGAGTTCTATGGGACAGTCGTATGGGCGATGAGGTGGTAGATTTTCAGCTTCTGATTTGCTGAATACGTCTTCAAATTCTAAGTAGTCAGGAGGTATCACCGGTTGGTCTGATGTTGTTTGTAAAAGACACTGTTTGGGAAAACAAGTGTTAATGCAATAGGTAGAGTTGAAACTTACTTTAGAAGAAGACCAGTTTATTTGTGGTTCATGTTGTTGTAACCATGAAATACCCAACACGATGGGGAAATGTGGTGAGGGTAAGACATCAAATGATATGTGTTCAGTATGCCCCCCACTAGATATGTTAAAGGTATGGTGTGATGCGTTATAGGACCAGTGTTAACAGTAGAACCATCAATAACTCTAACAGCAAGGGGTTTTGATTTCAAGACAAGTGGTATTTTATTAACACTGACAAGATTAGAGTCGATGAAGTTCCCAAAGGCACCAGAGTCCACGATGGCGTTAGTAGGAAGTCTTTTGTGGTCCCACTGCAAGACAAGGGTTAAACCACAGTAAGTTATTAGGTTATGAGTAGTATGAGTTGATTTGATAAAAACAAACTTACTTTTCTTATTCTTCGATAGAAGTGGACACTCCTGTACAGTGTGTGATGCATCAGCACAATACATACACAAATTATGGGTCTTCCTCCTGAATCTTTCTGCAGGTGTGATAGGCCCTCGAACTACCCCAATTTCCATGGGTACAGGTTGTTGAATTTGGCTTTGTGAAGTGCTGCGTATTGGAGGAGGTGTCGTCTTGGGTGTGGAATCCGTGTGGTATCTTTCATGTCTCCTCTCCCGGAGTCTTCTATCAATTTGGGTTGTAACCCTCATCAAGGCCTCCAGGGTGGGTGGCATGTCTATGCAAGCTAATTCGTCCTTCATGGACTCAGCTAATCCTAACCGAAATTGATTTCGGAGAGCAACAGGGCTCCACATAGAATCAGAGGCATATAATTTAAACTCAGAGATGTAGTCCTCCACAGGCCTCTTCCCTTGTTTTAGCTCTCTCATCATGGACTCTGCAGTCAATTGCACATCCTTGTCCAAGTATAATTCATCCATGTTGTCAAAGAAAGAAGAAAGGGAGGACATTATGGGTTCTTGGTTCTCACACAAGTTGTCAGCCCAGCCTCTCGGTTCTCCACGTAGAAATGATACAACTGAGAGGACCTTGATCCTGTCCGTTGGATAACTGCGTGGCCTGAGGCTAAACAAGAGATGGCAAGCATTCTTAAATTGTTTGTATAGTTTTCTATTTCCAGAGAATGGCTCTGGTAAAGAGACCTGGGGTTCAGGTAGGGTGTCATGTGCTGCCTTTAGGGCGATTGAATCTTTTATGATGTCCCGTAGAGACTTATTTTCCACTTGCAGGTCTCTGACCGATTGAGCGATCTGATCTACCCTCTGAGTGAGGTTGTAGACGACCTGAGGCAACTCTGCTGGCTCCATAGGTATGGCTTAGTATTATGTTACGTATCCTCTCACTGATTCTCTCAAGGAGTGAGATTATAGATTGAAGTTATTGGAGCTCAACTGCAGAATCGTATAAGAATTGATACTTATGTGTAAGAGTAGTTTGTATAACACTACTGAGCATGTGTTATATCAAATAATGAAGTGAGGTTTAGTCTTGATAATCCGCAAGGTATTAGAGGATATTAGCTGGACTCATAAGAAATAAGTTCACAGTTAGTCTATGGAAATTTAGTATAGGAACAGTTCTGAAACTTATTTATGAAATTGATAGTAACAGCTGAGCGGTAAACAGTTCTGCGAGTAAATGTAAGCAGTGGAATACAACCAAGATCTTAAGTATTTGGAACGAACTCCAAACAAATAATGTTGTCAAATGTGAGAGTCTTATGTCACAGATATAGGTAGGCTTTTATCAATTACCTCTCCTGTAGTGCTTGAGTAACACTGGGTTTTGCTGCAGCATCCGAACAGCATATGCAGATCAACAGCGTTTAGGAAGGAAGAGAGCGGGTCAGATGAGACACGCTCAATCTTGCGGAGTTCCGGTGAGTCACTGTGTGTGAGACGGCTCCGTTGTAGCGCTGCGCAGCGATAAGGCTCAGAGTCTGTTGATCACTTAAACAGCAGTGAAGTGGAAATGTGGAGGAAACTTTACAATCCAGTAGCGATTGGTAGGAATCAGGTAGGTGACAAATGAGCGTCAGGGTTGCTTCCCAGTAGGAATATGAGATCCAGAAATGAACATTAAAGAGACGAATTGAGGATAAGAAGTTTCTTTATCTCAAACTTTGTAATCCAAGTAGAAGTGCTCATGGAGCAGTAGCTTGCAAACTAAACAGAATACTAAGCGCCGAGCGCTGTGAGGCCAGGTGTTATATTAGCTAGGTGGGTAAGGTAACTGAGCGCTGCAGGGTCCTAAAAGGTACAGACTCTGACAGTTAGCTAAGCGCACAACTATTCCTATTGAGGACAGTTGCGCTTTTAAAGATCCTATGGATAAAAAATTGGAAGGATTGCTAAAAAAGATATTTGTTCAGCAAGGTTTCCTTCTCCAACCAATCTCGTGCATTATTCCTGTCACCACGGCAGCGTATTTTTGGTTCGAGGAACTAGAAAATTCGCTCCAAAAAGAGACTCCATATGATGAAGTCATGGACAGAATTCACGCACTAAAGTTGGCTAATTCCTTTATTTTGGATGCCGCTTTCCAATTGGCTAAGTTAGCGGCGAAAAATTCAGGTTTTGCAATAGTGGCGCGCAGAGCGCTTTGGCTAAAATCCTGGTCGGCGGATGTGTCGTCCAAGAATAAACTGCTTAATATTCCTTTCAAGGGTAAGACCCTTTTCGGGCCGGAATTGAAAGAGATTATTTCAGACATTACTGGTGGAAAGGGACATGCCCTCCCACAGGATAGGCCTTTCAAGGCTAAGAACAAATCTAATTTTCGCTCCTTTCGCAATTTCAGGAACGGACCGAATCCTAACTCTGCGGCCTCCAGACAAGAAGGCAACTCTTCCCAGCCTAAACCAGCATGGAAACCATCGCAAGGCTGGAACAAGGGTAAACAGGCCAAAAAGCCTGCTGCTGCTACCAAGACAGCATGAAGGGGTAGCCCCCGATCCTGGACCGGATCTAGTAGGGGGCAGACTCTCTCTCTTTGCTCAGGCTTGGGCAAGAGATGTTCTGGATCCCTGGGCACTAGAAATAGTCTCTCAGGGGTATCTTCTAGAGTTCAAGGAACTCAGATCTCACGGGTGGAAGGTGAACGTAGAAAAGAGTTCACTGTCCCCGTCAACAAGAGTTCCCTTTTTGGGAACAATAATAGATTCTTTAGAAATGAAGATCTTCCTGACAGAGGTCAGAAAGTTAAAGCTTCTAAACGCTTGTCAAGTTCTTCACTCTATCTTTCAGCCTTCCATAGCTCAGTGCATGGAAGTAGTAGGATTGATGGTTGCAGCAATGGACATAGTTCCTTTTGCTCGAATTCATTTAAGACCATTACAACTGTGCATGCTCAATCAGTGGAATGGGGACTATGCAGACTTGTCTCCCCAGATTCAAGTAGACCAGGTAACCAGGGACTCACTCGGCTGATGGTTGACTCAGGATCACCTGTCTCAGGGAATGAGTTTCCGCAGACCAGAGTGGGTCATCGTCACGACCGACGCCAGTCTCTTAGGCTGGGGCGCGGTCTGGGACTCCCTGAAAGCTCAGGGTCTATGGTCTCAGGAAGAGTCTCTACTCCCGATAAACATTTTGGAACTGAGAGCGATATTCAATGCGCTCCGGGCCTGGCCTCACCTAGCGAAGGCCAGATTCATAAGGTTTCAGTCGGACAACATGACGACTGTAGCGTACATCAATCATCAGGGGGGAACAAAGAGTTCCTTAGCGATGAGAGAGGTATCCAAGATCATCAAATGGGCGGAAGATCACTCCTGCCACCTATCTGCAATTCACATCCCAGGAGTGGACAACTGGGAGGCGGATTATTTGAGTTGTCAGACTTTTCATCCGGGGGAGTGGGAACTCCACCCGGAGGTTTTTGCCCAGTTAACCCAACTATGGGGCATTCCGGATATGGATCTGATGGCGTCTCGCCAGAACGCCAAGGTTCCTCGATACGGCTCCAGATCCAGGGATCCCAAGGCGATATTGGTGGATGCATTAGTGGCGCCTTGGTCGTTCAACCTAGCTTATGTGTTTCCACCGTTCCCTCTCCTCCCCAGGCTTGTAGCCAGGATCAAACAGGAGCAGGCCTCTGTGATTCTAATAGCCCCTGCGTGGCCACGCAGGACTTGGTATGCAGACCTGGTGAATATGTCATCGGCTCCACCATGGAAGCTACCTTTGAGACAGGATCTTCTAGTACAAGGTCCATTCGAACATCCAAATCTAGTCTCTCTGCAACTGACTGCTTGGAAATTGAATGCTTGATTTTATCTAAGCGTGGGTTTTCGGATTCAGTTATAGATACTCTGGTCCAAGCCAGAAAACCTGTGACTAGAAAAATTTACCATAAGATATGGAAAAAATATATCTGTTGGTGTGAATCCAAGGGATTCTCTTGGAGTAAAATTAAAATTCCTAGGATACTCTCCTTTCTCCAAGAAGGTTTGGATAAAGGGTTGTCAGCGAGTTCTCTAAAAGGACAGATATCTGCTCTGTCTGTTTTGTTACACAAACGTCTGGCAGCAGTGCCAGATGTACAGGCGTTTGTACAGGCATTAGTTAGAATCAAGCCTGTTTACAGACCCATGACTCCTCCTTGGAGTCTAAATTTAGTTCTTTCAGTTCTTCAGGGGGTTCCGTTTGAACC